>NW_008665445.1:28608-67479 GCF_000695815.1 Acanthisitta chloris | reverse complement strand
CCCTCCCAAAATGCCTTGTATGAGCTCAAGACCTTATGTTTTCAGAGGAACCAGGAGGAAGTCTGTTTGCAGGCTGTGGTAAAAAAAAATTTTAGCCTACCAAATCACGTAACTTGCTCCCTTCTTCTGTCTGCTTTTGTCACTGAATATATAGCAATAAAGGGATCAGGGTGGGAACCTATAAACCTTGGTTTAATGGAAGAAATTTCTCACTCTGTAAAAGGGTCCATTTTCTATGTCCTCAGATAAACTGAGTCAAAAATAATGACCTTGGAGGAGAGCTTACTGGGGTAAGCACTTGTAAAGTGGCTCCAGGATAAGCTAATGATTTGCTTGTATTGCTTAGGAGAATGAAACAGCATTTCAAAAGCTAAAAGGGAGAATAAGAACAATTTTGTAGTAGATCAGGAAGTCTAATTCTATTCTTGCTGTGATGCAGAATTTTTTAAGTGACCCGAGGAAGAATCTTCTGCCCTCTTCATACTGCACTTTGTCCTCATGGAGTAAGGGTAACTCTACTTCCTTGCTGCAGAACTGGGTTACCTTTTATTGTTTGGAAAGATCTTTAGAATCTTTAGGCAGAAAGGCAAAGCTAAAGTATTGTTATTGCTAAAGAAGAAGAGAGTAGCAATGGGAACCAAAGCAGAGCCTTGGCAAGTTCTCTCCTATCCCAATGGACCATGTCTGCTTCTAGCATCCATTCAGAGAGGTAAGGGATCAGACACAGTGCCAGGGTCACACTTCCCACATGTTCTCTTTCATGTCTCTTTTGTTCTGAGAAGCACACAGAGAAGCAAGTCAATATTGTCCCTTAGACACCCTGAGAAAGAATAATTTTACCTTAAAATTTCTTTCACCATTAGAGACAGAACAGCATTTTGGCCTTAAATAACCTGACCTACAACAAAATCACACCCTTGACAATCGTCTGTGAGACCACTGATGTGAACAAAATTTTAAAGATGTTAAAATTAATTATATACCTAACACTAAGATCCTGCAGAGAAAGCTGTAAAACTTTGCCAGGGTACAGCAAAGCCTAATTTCAGGAGCAGTTGTACTAGCAGTCCAAAGTGTTCATTTCTGCCCTCAGATACTTCACTAAGAGTCAGTTTGCTTAGCTCTGTAGTCAGTACTGCCTTTTTCCAGGCTTTGTGTCACTGAAAACACAGATACAAATTCAGGACTTGCCATGCATGAAGGCTGGCACTCTGTTGGAGATAGGCTGCAACAGGTTCAGATATATCTGTCTCTAGCTGTCACTGCTCCTGGGTCATATGGAGCTGCACCAATGTAAACAGCTTAAAGATAATGCTTTAACTCCCACCCTTAAATAAACTCCCTGCCCTAAAGTACAGCAGCATTAAACCTGAACTGCACAAAAAGCAATTCACTCTATGCTAACCATTGTGCAGGACCTTAAAATCAATGAGGTAGTTCTGCTTAGATCTTCCCTTTAACGAGCTCTCTGAAGAAAGAACCAAGGTTTTTAAATAAAAAGAGGAATATTATACCACAGTAACATCCAGAATACCTAATTTTAAGTAGTGAAAATTCATACTGATTATGCTAGAACAAAAGGTACAACTTTCCTCATGCCCAATGTGTCATTAAAGCTGGGAACTATTCCCCAGGCTTGGTTTTAGGTAACTGAGTGATTTCCTGGGCTGCAGTAAACTTTACCCAGTGCCTGACAGACCCTAGGAAGGTTCCCTTCTATCACCTTTAAAGCCTGGCTTTCTGCTCTTTCAGCCAACCTCACTCTGCATGTCTCCAAGACTCTGCTCTTTAGGAAAAGGTTAATTTCACCTCTTTTTTTAGGAGACTCCTAGCACTCAACTCACATTATTTAAAGAAATTTTGCATAAAATCAAGAACAAGCAAATCAGTTACAGTTTTTATACTGCTAAGGCAAGAGCAAAGATGTAGGAGAGATTTGCCTCTTCCACCTCAAATGCTGATGTTAAAGAAAAAAACCCCAAAAAGGCACAGTGAACACATCATAGCCTGAAGTTTACATTTATCACATAAACCTGAGAGATTGCACATTTGGTTTGTTTTCATGTTATGGCCAGGAGAACAGCACCAAACTTACACTGCTCTTCTATTTCACATGAACAGCTGAAGGTAGAGATAAAAACTAACCTAACTTTTCATAATAGATGCTATAAACAAGGCTATAAAAGTCAGAAAGCAGTTACTTTGGCACTGAAATATTACTAATAGGAAATAATAATCCCAAATTATTATTAATGCAGGAATCTTGGGCATAGTCTTTCCATGGGCTCAGAACTGTAAAATAGTTTAGGAATGACAGGAAAAAAGGTCTTGCCTTCTCTGAAGGAAGAGGTTAGAGCTTGTGCTCTATTCTGCCAGTGCTTTGATGAAAAGGGAAGGTGGCAGATTTAGCAAACCTGAGCTAGAAACTCCTCATATCCTTTTAACACGGATGGCTTATGACACCTAAATCACTGCATATTGTACTGAAATAAATCGTAGCTGGTTGCAAAGCAGTTTTATAATGCTTTGACAAGTAAAGGCATGGACTATTCTTACTGGCCAAAATGTATTATCCTAAGTAGATCTAGTTCACAGTTTCACAGAAACTATTTATAGTCAAATATTTATTTGATATATCTCCTTTCTCTTGAAATACAGGGATTTTGAAAATTAACATTTTGAATGGAATAGATTGGTTTTATGTGCTGCATAATTTTGATTTCACAGGCGGAAATAGAGTGCTGAAACTTATTTACAAAGTGACTTTCCACACCATTCATTTAAAATAGTTTGAGGTGATCAAAACAAGCTTATTAAAAGATAAGCTTTGTCAAAAGAAATATCTTGAAATCTTATTTCACATAAGCATTAAAAGTTCATCTTTTTGCCTGACGCATAATAGTTTATCAGAATCTTTAACACACTATCTTAGCTAAATCTGGAGATTTTCATGAGGTGGAAAATTTGTTTCTACATTTGATGAGCTCTACTTCTCTCACTATTAAAAGAGCAATAACATAATCTTGCAGTAAATATTAATAGCAGCAATAGCTACAATTTCAGTAGTTTAAATCAGGTGTTTCACCAAAAGCAGAATAAGAATCTTATCCTGAATGGTTATTCATTAAGCCATCAAATTATTCAATGCAAAGATAAAAATGTCTGAAAACAATTGCAAATTTCAACTTAACAGCTTAAATACTAAATATAGTCTGGGGTCTATACTTGTAATGAGCCTATATGAGAAGTTTTGCCTTAATTCCTTCTCTTAACAATTTGAGATAAGGAGACAGAGGTGCAAATGGAACAAGATTATTGTTATTGTGCTCAGCTGCCTTGGAGGCAGACAAAGCCACAGATGCAGCACTGTGCCAAAGCTGGCAGAGCTTTTGCTTACAGTGCATCTTCCAGATACAATTACTACTCCACAGTTCTCAAAACTTGGCACCTGTGTGATGATTAACAGGAGATTCAGGTGAGGGCTGAGGGGAGTGGATTCCCACCAATACTGAGACTTACTCTCATGAAAAAGAACCCCAAAACCCCAAAGACTTGTATTAGAGAGTGCTAAAAACACAGTGTATGAATGAAAGAAGTTAAGGGACAGAAGTAATAGAAATAGTGCAAAAATATATTTCTGTAGACCTGTGCAGAAGAGCCTGGTATAAACATGAAGTGAGGGATTAAAATGAAATCTCCTTAGCACAGCTATTGAGAAATGCTGATTTTCAGAAGGCAATACTCAATGATTATTCACAGCCTCTATGGCATTTGCTCATGTCTGGAAAGAACTGAATTTACAAATGACATTTGCATTTGTTAACTCTGGAACATCGATTTAAAAGTATTGCCCCAATACTACATGAGAAAAAATCCAACCAGATCTAACTAAAAGAAAACTAATGTAAATTAAATTTATATCTGCCAGCTACTCATGCAAGTAAACTACTGACTAAATGCAAGTTCTGCTTTCTGAAAAGTCTGATAGATAATTTTCTATGTAATTTTAGCAAAAAAAAAGGAGTAATATGCCCTTAGAATAGTAACTAATTTTTATAAGTAAAATTAAATGTATTCTGTTCTATGTTTAATATCAATGAGAAATTCCAACATACTTAAAGATCACCTAAGAGATAAAAACCTACACATGCAAATACCAATTAGACGAGAATCAGTCTATACTTTCCTAGACATATGGGATTAGTGTCATGCTGACTAGCTTATCACAGTACCTATCTCAGTGATCAATATTCCAAACTTATCAAATCTTGTTGTTTGCTAGGATTACTGTGGCTTCATTCTGCATGTTGTCATCAAAGCAAAGGTTGGAACGTTAGCCCAAGGTGTTCAGAATCTAACAGCTGGATTAGCTTCTAATACTATTCACACTGAACAGCTCTGCCATGCTTAAGATGTCCAGATTTTGTAGAAAACATATTGTAAATGAGCAGAGATCAAACTGGCAAACAAGGTAATAACGGAGAAAGTGAGACAACATTAATGACTGGGGAAGGCACAAATCTGTGTTAAAGCATGTTTTCCTGATTATACAGTTTGCTTCACTTCATACTTGGTCTTGAGTGAAAAAAAGACATAGTGTGTAAACAGATAGTCAACACAGAAGGGTAATGGGCACAACTTTACAAAAGCAGATGAGCAGAAAAAGAGGAGCACTTCAGGAGTAAGAGAGAGAACAGGGAAAGAAACAGTGGCATAAGGACCAGGAAAAAAGAATCCTGTAAAGGGTAGGAAACAGAAAAGGTTAATATTTAAGCAAAAGTCCATACAGGTATGGCTCAGGGGTTTAGATTTTTGGGTTTATTTTGATTTCACATTTACTTCTGGTCTATAGCAGGGTGAATCAATTAGATTACTTGAATAGCTTGTGATATAAATCCAGTGCGAAGAGCACAGGATTGGGCCATGGGTCATGAAAGAAATTTGAGGCAGGGACTGAAAAGAGACAGCTGGAATTCTTTAATATTTAGATAGTTTGCTTGAAACTGGAGAACAAAGGTAACAGTTTAAAGAAGTAAAGACAAGAGATAAAGAAGACAATCTCTCACATTGAACAGATAAACTGTATTCAATACTTCTTTAGGTCGTGAAAATGCAAAGATGGTTAGTGTCTTGTCCATTTTATCCTTGGACTCGATTTTATACCATCAACATCTTAGCAATTTATTTATTATGCAATCAGCAAGACAAATAAGACTCTTTTTGGTCTGAATGCCTAATTCTATTGTCTGTTACTTGCTGTCCTATTTACCTTGCCAACAAGCACCGACTGTCAGCTGCATAGCTATGTGTGAGGGGTGGATGGGCCAGTCGTTGGTCACCAGGTAAGGTTCATAGGTTGTCCCATCCATGTATAACGTCACAACAGGAAACTCCACATTGACCACGTAGTAATGCCATTCTTTATCACAGATCTGAAAGACAGAATGCAAGGAAAATATTATTTAACACTCAATGTCAGGTGACTAATTGTTATGCTTTTTTCAATTTTGTTGTTTCAAATACCACTCAGAAAAAAATAGCATTATTGCAATTTATGCATCACTAAAATTAATCACGTTAAATCAATGTTGTTGTGTACTCAGGGTGTACTTGCAGAATAGATGTAATAAATAGAGGCACCTTAAAACACACTATTTGATAATAAGACATGGATAAAATAGAAAAATCAGAAAATTTGGTATTTGCTCTGTTTTCACATTTGTAAATACATAATATTAGTTTCTTAATGTCTACATCTACTACTAAGAATACAAAATTGTCTGCAAGAGTTGCATACTTAGGATATATCAGCATAGTTACTGGGGATCCCTATTAGAATCACAGAATCATAGAATTTAAGGGTTGGAATGGACCTTACAGATCATCTAGTCCCAAGCCCCCCTGCCATGGGCACAGACACCTCCTCACTAGATCACGTTGTTCAAGGCCCATCAGGTTGCTCAAGCTTCAAATTAAGAAAATATACAGCCCTTAGTCACTAGACGGATGAGTCATTACCAATGATTGCCACTATCAACTTGTCATAATAGTACTCAGAAAGTTCTATGCAACACACCAGGACCTCTTCAGTGCTGGAAGAACCTCTGCTGTGCTCTGTACACACACAGATGGACAAGCAGTCTATGTGTCTAACTGATTTGGGCAGAAAACTCACATCATCTCCATCCTTCATCTTTTGGTCTTGTGCTTTTTCCCAGACAGTCAGAAAAATGAAGATCTATGTGGTTTCACTGATATACATCAGCTTTGAAAAGCAATGGCCATGGTTACCACAGAGTTTCAAGATGACAAGATTAGTGTCAAAACTCATATGAATTCCTGACGTGGACAACCAAGGATTACTGTAAAATGGCCAAATGCAGTTTAGCTCAGAAACATACACCTAGATGAACCCAAACCTCTTAAGACAGAAGTCTAATGTGTAAATATCAATGACCAATTTGTTCTTCCTCTCTTGCATCTTTCAGATTTAAAAGTTCAGAGGAATAAATCACAGCAAACTGGTAGGATGGGTGGGCTGTTTTAAAACAAACGATAGTTACAGCAATGCTACTTTCAATTCTGAAGAGATACTTGGTTTGATATATTAAGCACTCTAAGTGCTCGAATGCAGATCTTGCTTTTTCACAGAAGCAAGCAGAAAAGTGATGTTTAAACATAGCACTTTGTCCTTGGCCAGGTTAAGTGCTATCTGCTGTAATATCTGCCCTTTGAAAGCAAAAGCTAATGTTTTGTTCCAGAAGACATTTCAACAGGCACTTAATCACTTCTATTTCAAACGAATACATTTATTACTGCAGACATCATAGCTCCACAGCAAGAGATAAATGCAGCAAGGGGCTGCTAGAGCTTTCCTTTTGTAAGCAGTAGACAGCACAAATGTTTTCTGAAGGTTAAATGAACTGAAACCAAAATTGAAAGTAAATAAATTGGAAGACTGAAAACTTCATTGTACAAACAGCAATCACAAATAGCATTACACAGTCCTCCCTTTGAAGGAAAAGCAGCTCGCTGGGTTTCCTGACCTGACCATTAGCGTGTGATGCATCACAGCCACATGCATCAGATGTTTTATATAACCAAAATGACTGATGTGCCTGATTCTCAGAGACCTTGCGGAGCAGAAACTGCAGGCCTTAATACTTGGCACTTCTCAGAGAACTGTTTCACACTATTTCTGTTTTGCAACCCTAAACTGCATCACTTGGGATAGCCCAGGTGCACCTGAATGAGTGAGCAATCCTTCTCATATTTAACCAAAGCAAGAGAACTCTAACATAGCGAGCCCAAGCATTTTGAGATGTTATATACACAAAAACTATGATAATGTGTAGCTAGTCAAATTACTCTATTGACTGTCCATTAGGCAGTTAGATTTTTCAAAGAAAATGCTTCTTGGAAACACAAGATTACATAAATTCCACAATTCAAGACTCCAGCAACTGGGCTCCAAGGCTTCCAAGGAAAATGCAGGTGTCCAACTGCAAATGTCCACACTATACAAAGTATTTACTAACCTTTTTTTTTTCCCCTGATACATTCTAGAACATAAGATAAAGACAGAATCACAGAGTTGGAAGGGACCCATGAGGATAATGCAAGTGTAGACAGCTTGGTGATATCTTCAAACCAACCCTTGCATGTTTTTCCTTAAATTTCAACACATTAAACACATCAAGTGCTATTCTGAAAGGAATTTAGACACTTAAGAGTCTGAGCTTGGTGCTTCCTGAGATTTCAAAAGCACCTGCTGGTGCTTAATTGTCATACAATTTCAACACAGCTTAGGTACACAGACACATGGCTATTCCACCAAATGATCTTACGTATCTGTACTGGGTCCCAGTGTAAACACAAATACTCTAATAGGAAGCAAACGTTTACTGCAAAACTCTGGGATACATCCCAGTGACTCAGCAGCAGGTACTATTTCATGCTTGGCCATTTCAGAAGCAACAAAGTAATGAAATAAATAATTGTGGAGTGTAATTTGTTAGGCTATCACTTCAGACACCTCCTTCACCTTCTTAACACAGGAAGCCAATTTTTTCCCCTGCATGTATTCCACAGTGGCAATAGAATGTAATATGAAGAAGTGAAGCCATGAAAATAAAATTATGAAATACACTACACTGGCAAATAAAGAAATTTTAATATTCTCAAGGAAGAACTTTATTTTAAAAATCTAATTTATAAAGCTATCTTAATGAGATAAAATTACAGATGAGTAAGCTTGGCTTTCAAAGACTGCTGGATGGTTTGGTTGGTCTAATCACTCTATCACACCAGTCTGCCTCTAAAATTTATTAATCAAATCACAGTGAATTAACCAGCCTGAAGTCTTAGTGCTGATTACAAGCCATTGCATTGGAATATGTTCTTATGAAATAGATGAAAGCAGGCTTCATACAAATCTTATGAAGTAGATAGCCCAAGACATTCAAGCTCTTAGCATGTAATAATGAAAAACGTCACAGATTTTTCTGCATTATATTGGAACATTTAGGAAAAGGCTGAAACCAAAGTATTTTGGTCTGAGAAGCATATGGTGCTTAGAAGGAGACTTTGCTGGTCTGCAAAGCGTCTGATTTGTCAGCTTTGTACATAGGGACTTGGCATGCACACGTGAGAACACACACTTTACATCTTACAGCTCTTTTAGCCTCACTTAGGTCAGCTGGGGCACACTCACAGAATACAGAATCATAGACTTTAAGAGTTGGAATGGACCTTACAGATTACCTAGTCCCAACCCTCCCTGCCGTGGGCAGGGACACCTCCTCACTAGATCAGGTTGCTCAAGGCTCATCCAGCCTGGGGATCATTCACGTGTTTGGCTGGACACACAAAGACAACTTGTACTTCCAGAAGTGTTCCAGTGTCTCAGTGAAGGACCATGCACAATTTCAACCCTCTGAGGAGCTTCCTGAAAGTCCCTTCAGTAATGTTCAGCAAGTCACTGAGTCTGGCCATGCTAACAGCTCTGCACATCTTAGCAGTGCAGCTCAGTGCACACTCTTGAGTTCATCCCTCTAGAGCTGAGAAAGTAGGTATTGCTTCCACCTACTGTTTCGTGTGACTGCTGAGGAAGTGTTCTCAGAACAGACTCAAACAGCCACAAAACCCAAAAAAGAAGGCAGTAAGAAGAAAAGGAAAGCAAAGAAAGCTCTCTGCTTACTGTAAATATCACTACTTGGCACAGGTATGAGACACAAACTGCTTTTTGCCTGAGTGATCTGAACCACTTATTCAGCTGACAAAAGTGCTCTGAACCACTTTTTTGAAGAAAGCACCTTAATCTAATTCTGATACACAGAACATGTCACTCTACTCCCTTCTGGATGCCTTTTGTAGCCTCTTAACATGCTCTGAACCTCTAACCTCTCTCCTTAGTCACATTCATCAGAACACATCTAAATACTGTGCACAGTTGTGGGTCCCTAAATACAAGAAATACATGGATAAACTGGAGTGAATTCAGTGGAGGACCGACAATGTGACCAGCTCTTGTCATGTGAGGAGAGACCTCACAGTGCCTGGAGAGAAGTTACCAGACAGGGTTTTCCAAGTGCACATGATGTGACAAAGGATGCTGAGCGTTAACTGAAATAAGGCAAACTGGATATAAATTGAAACATGACCAGTTCAGACTGGGTGTAAAGCCGTGTGTACAGTCAGGTAGTAGAGCAGGCTGCCCAGAGAGGTTGTGCCTCCATGCCTGGACGGTTTTCAATGCCTGGTCCCAGCTCATAGTTCCTTTGAGTAGGAAGTTGGCCAAGAGACCTCCTAATGCCTCTTCCCAGCTAAATTACAATTTTGATTCCATAAACACCATTGTACTGAAGACGACAGGAGGGAAACACTGTAACTCTGATGTGACATTTTTTTCAGGTTTGCTATCTTAAAGGTGACTGCTGTAACCACCAGGCCATGAGGTACAGCAGCAACACAGCGCTTCTCTTCTGCTAATGGCTGACTGTAATGTGAACTGGGAGGCTCATGAGAATAAGACCAGAACTGCTTTACAAAACAGGTATTTAAAATCCCATTTAAGAAATGAAATATCCCAAATCCTAAATTCTCTGGGGGAAAAAAGAATTCCCAAATTATCTGTTTACATCAGTCATGATATTTTCACTGTAAACTTGCTTCAGACATAAAAGAGTAAATAAAATAAACACACACACACACAAACAACAAGATGAGAGTACAAGCAGTAGGAATTTCATTTGAAAAACACTGAAATGCTTTCAACCTAACTGGAGTGCTCTTTCTGACTTTTCTTTCATGGTGATTTGGCTAGTATCATCAGAGTGGTAAACACTTCAAGTTAAGCTGTCTTCTTTTCTGCAAGAATTTTCCATTTCAAGTATTGGCAGATACCCCCTCAAAGCCACTTTATGCACCTGTTCAGTGTGTGTATAGTGCTTATACAAAAACCTTAACAATAGACCAGTTTCCTTATTTGCAGGCATTTCTGCACAGAGCTGGGGGAGGTCATCCTTGTGAAAACTTGCATGTAAACATGCAGACAGCTCCTGCTCTGCATTATTATCCTGCTTCACTAAAGAGGACAACAAACACAGGGAAACTCCCTTTCATCTTATGCTTAAAGGCATTAGCATTATCCACTCAGTTCCAGTCTCCAGGCCAAGCCCCTGCCTTGTTCTGAAAGCTCTCTGCTTCAAAGTGTGGCACCCATTGCCCTGGTTCAGAGTACAGAACACAGATGATATTTGGATGGGAGGATTGTTATTGTGAGTTTAAAAAAAATACCATGTTTTCCTCTCCATCAACAAATGAATCCTCCTGAAACAGCTTTGGAAAAAATTCACAGCTTGGCATTGTTCATTTTTGTTGATTCCAATAATTTCAATAGGGTTTTTTTATGTAACAAAATATTAGGCAGTTGAGTCATTCTGCACAAGTTTGGTGAGTTTTGCATGAAGGCAATCCACAGGTGAGCACACAGAGGCTTTGTCCTCTCCCACAGTGGGGTTTGTAATGGTTGTCTCTGGAATGGAATCTTTAAAATCATTGAATCAGCTTTTATCTGTTACTTTAGAAACTCATTTATTATCTTTATTGTTTTTCTGATGTCAGTTCTCATTCTCAGACGTCTACAACCGAGGCATGCTAGTTTAAGAAAAGAAAAGAATATGCCTTGGGGCATTGCTTTTGCTAAAACTGCTGCCTTCTTTTGATTTCTCCTAATAAATCCTTGCCTTAAATTTCAGCAGCTGAGCTACAAAAGCTGATTAAGTGATTTAGGGAAATAAGTTACATAGTTGACATTTTAGCTCTTTTTCTCATTGTCTATAAACACCTATGATTTCTTTCTTTTTATTTTTTTCATTAACCCAACACCACCAAGAACAAAAGATACACTGCTAAAAACATCCTAGTGTAGACTTCAAGTATGTCATTGAGTATGCAGATATGCAGCATTCAGGATGGGTTTACTTCACTGGGTAGCTGAGTTATCCAGTGTATTTCTGTTTCCTAATATAATGAACAAAAATCTACTCATGCTGTGAATATTCAGTCTTTATAGGCAAAATTTGCTTTTGTGAGGATCAACAGATATGCACTTGAAATTGGCTTTGTGCTGCAGTATAGTCTGCCAACATATTCACTTTGGGAAGAGCTACTGAAAATAAATAAAAGCAAAGTGCAAACACCAACTAATCAAATTCATCTAGTAATATAAATTGCTGCCTCTTATAGCATTATTTATTCCACCTCGGTAATAGGCTCTGTGCACTCGGACAGATATTTGCCACATGTGTTGGCTTTACTCAATCTAATCATTGCTAAACTGTTAAAAGCATTAAAACATCTGTGGAAAAGGGTCTGGATATTTTTGACCAAGTGAAGCTGTGCAGACTGCAAATATGTCTCAAATAACTTCATAACCTCTTCAGAAAACATGAAATAAAGCTCTAAAATATTCATCTTATGTACATTTTTTTAAAAAATAGTCTCTTTAGGTTTCCTGTGCTACATTTATCCTTTAGCAGCTCCTTCATATGACATTTTTTCCCCTGTCTGTAAAATCAATATACTCTGTCTCTGAAGTGACAATGGATACAGTATGTAGGCAGTAATTAAGGCAGGGTGGAAGAAAAATATACTGTATATGGGAAAACAAGGAATCAATATCCTTCCACCAGTTGAATTAACAGGTGATACATTGAAAAGCGTCATCACAATGCACCTGATCTGTGTTTTTTCCATAGCAATACTGCTGCACACTTTACCTCCAAATAGAACTTGTAGTTTGAACCTTAGCCTGCACCCCTCTGAGTGTCTCAGAGAAAGCTGCTGAAGTTAAAACCCCCAGTCAACCAGATTGCTTTGCTCTGGACCAGCACTGCTATGCTAATGAGACTAGAGCACCACTACTCTCCCAACTGTCAGCAGTAGTGGTGGTAGGATGCAGTAATTTGCACTCCTTTGTGAGGAAGCTTTTCCATAGCTATCAGAGCTGTATTGGAACTTGGATGTCTCTAGTACATGTGCTGATGTGATGTTAGCTTCATACACAGGGAGGGAATTTGCAAAATTAAACATTCTTCTATGTCTTCATTTGTAAAGGAATGTATATGACCAGTCCTAGAATAAAGGAGATTGAACATTATGCAAACAAATCCTTTCTGTCTGGGACTTCAACTAAGTACTGGAGGAATATGAACCAGAGAAGGGAGCAAAAGAGAGTCTTCCCTACTTCTTATGCAACTCTTAAGCAAGTTATTGCTGCCTCATAGGATTTTTTGTGAGGAATCTAGAAACACAGCTTGGATTTCCTGCCTCTGCCTGCATGCATAAAAAGAAGGGAAACCTCTTGGGATTACATTGAGGAGGGTGAGAGCCACAGGAATCTCATTCTAAAGTCTCCACAGACAGTGGTGCATGCCTGAGTCTCCTAAATGAGCAAAGTGTAACCAGTTACATGCCCAAAGACAACATGAAACCCTGACAACAATGGCAATACAAGGATTGGGAAGCATTTCTTTGCCCTTATACTCTCACTAATTGAAAAGAATATGCAGCTGAATGCTGATTGATTTAAAATTGTATTTTGTATACCTTATAAAATGACTATTTCTTCAACTACTTGGCTGGACAGTTTAGAAAACTATACCTTAGAAAAACCTACTAGATTTCCATGTGTACTTTGCTCAAGTAAATGCTATATGCAAACAAGTACATATCTAATCATGATCTTTCCAAACTGCTATTTTCAACTGTCTAGTCCATGTTTGTTCTTCGACTTAATGTTTATACAACTTAGATATTTACTTTCAGTTAAAAAACCAAATTTTCACAGACACTTAGGAAACAGCCCTAAGATTTGTTTGGGGTTCTTAAGAAAATATGAAGAAAATATTTTATTAGAATATCTTGAGTTCTGCTATTGATTATGCTGTATGGTTTATTTGACGTGCCAAACAGCAGTGTGGATGTCCATTAAATCACTCAAAATTTGGTGAAGGAAGTTCCACCTTTAGACAATTTTTTTTGCTCTTGTGAAATATCCCAAGAATACCAATTCATCCAAAACTAATTCCTGAAAGACATTTATAGAGCACATTTGCCAAGTATATTTCTGAACAGATACTAATGTTCCCATAGGAAACTCCTTGCTGCAGTTTTATCAGAACTGTCTATTTACGTGGCAGTGACAAATTAGATCAATGCTTCTTCTCCCTCCATGGACATTCCATGGATGCAGGAGGAGGAGCAAGCACCTGAAGAGGTGAGGCTGTATTTGGCACCAGACTTAGAGATGGGGAACATGTTTCCATCTTTGAATTTCCTGAGATAAAAACCTGAATCTTGCAGAACTCTGCAGTCTATTCTATTTGGAGGTTGACTGACACAGCAAATGTCTCTCATCTCAAAGCAGAGGGTGAGCAGACACTGCAAGTCACCCTGTGGCAACTGGGGCAAATATTTTACTACCGTGAGTTAGCATTAATCTGATTTGTGTATCGTCCTCAGTTTAAAAGAGCTAAGCATACAGATCTGACTCTTGAGTTTTCCAAGATTTATGATCTGTTTTTGTCTAAACTACCTGCCCCATATGCTAGAGAGAGAATGTTAATTGTGGTATTGACCTCTTTGCTAGACAGATTCTCTCAGCCTCTCTCGTGCTGCTGGCATTCTGCCAGGCAGAGTACATCACTGTCTTTCATCTCAGCATTCTGTGCCCTCTTTTGTAATCACAATATCCACTCTATTATTCCATCATTTAATGAAACCAACTTAATTCCAATCACACATGACATTTGAAGTCATCGGCAAATGAACCTTCAGCGTGTAAAAACAGAAAGGATTTATAAAATCTAATGGTAAACCTCTATGATTTAACTGTGGAAAAAGAAAGGACAGGGAACAAAATAATAACCAGACATCTCTTAAGATTCTTATTTGGCAGTCCCTTTGATGAGATCTTGCTGTTCACCTGAGAGATTCTTCTCCTTCCTTACTCCTAGAAGAGACTTAACAACTCTGTACCATAGCTGAAGACTTTTACATTATTATAAGATAGAGAGATGGTAGGTGGGGAAGGACTTGTTAAAAGCAATCCAATAGTGCCATCCTTTATAGCTTTTAATGGGACATATATGTACCAATGCATGAGATACCCGTGTGTGTATATCTATATATCTATGTTTACATACACAAACTTTGGGTTTTTATCATAACCTAGAGAGTAACAGATTTGAAAACAGAGTTGCAGGACATGTACTCCTAAAGTTTTACAATAAAAAGGGAACACTGTTTTCAAAAAGTCACCATGGTTTAATCGCTAAAATGAATATGCCCCAACCAGCTCATATAATGTGAATATTTTCTGAGACCAATTTGGAGTATTCTACCAGTTGCAAATCTTCTATTCTAGCTGTAAAGACCTCAGGGTACTTTCATGGCTTGTGTCAGAACAAATCAATTTAAAAACTGTTTCAAAAAAGAGGAACTATCAGAGCATCCAAAAATAAATAAAAAGTTTTCTGAAACTAAGTATTTAATAACTGAGTTGGACTGAAATTGAAACTAAACTATTGAAGTGAAACACAACTAATGAAAACTGCTACCTATGCTATTAAATAAAGCTATTATTGATATTCCTTCAGCTACCTAATAACAGTCTTGGCAGGCAATAGAAGGGAAAATTATTTGTATCAACTGTTATAATGATCTCATAAAGGAATATTCACAGGATTAGGAAGAAACATGTTGATTATTCATCACTAGTAAGGAAATTTTTCCTGGCCATGAATTTTTTTTTTTCTCTCTACCTCATGTAAATAATCCTAGTGACTATTATTTGAACATGGTGGTGTGGATTGGGCCACCTCATCCCAGGTTGAGGGATGGTCGCTAAATGAGGGGTATAGTGGGAGCAGTGCAAGTGGCACCGTGTTTCAGAAGCAATGTTCCCTTCTCCTCAGGCTGTCAGAAACTGATGTCCAGTGAAGGAGGCAGCAATGATTTCAGCAGAAGTGAGAAAGCCAAGAGGTGAGTAGACCAGTTAAAGCAGCATTTAGTAGATTTCTCTACTGTTGTTTAAATAATAATAAAAATTTCTATTTTAGCTGCTCTTTGTTCTTATAATGCTCATTACCTGTAACAGGAAGTTTTACTGAATAGTAGCTCATTCCTTTTTTTTCTTTTCTTAATTCACTTTTTTCTATTAATTAACACTACTTGATGGAGAATTAACAAAAGGGAGAAAAGTACCCTCACATAAGGTCAAACAGCACTTAGCAGTCCAACTGTCAGGATTAGAGATCTCAAATAGCATTTGATCTGGTTTTGTACATATATTATTATGGATGGAAACTATCATAATATCCCAGTTTTCTTAATGTGGGAACTTCGATTATGCTATTTGCTAATTTTATTCAAAAGATCATCCAACCCACTCATATCTTTTGAAAAACAAACCAAAAGGAGTATTCTATTGGACACACTCACTGCTTCCCAAATGTTTTCCCTTTGAAAGGGGAACGTTACACTGGTGGTGTACGTAAGTGGCTCTCAGTTACTATGATGGTTACTGCCATTTATTTGCAGCCCATACCAATATTTCACAAATGAGTTACCTGCACATATAAAAGAATAAGTAAAACTATTAAGGATAATGCAAATAACTTGCTTTGGAAATGCAGCATGGTCACTGTCAGGGTGGATTTGCCCTTGGAAATCTACTGCTGAGGTGAGCAGGAAAAGAAAGAAAAGAAAGAGGCAATATAATTCCCACCATGAATGCTGCAGCTTGTCAGGCTCAATGAAATATTTCCTTGGCCCTATCAGGGTGGAAAACCACTTCTTTCTAAATGGAAAGAATGATCAATATTCTGAGATGAATGCACTTTCTACCTCATAATGAAACATGACAACATTTTTTCAGATCAACTTGAATCAAATATTATCTAACTGAAACTGAAGAATAAAAAACCGACCAAAATCGTAGCTAGAATAAACATTACAAGTTTAATTTTCTGTCTTCAAATTTAAAGGGCTTCTGTGATTATTTTATTTATATGCCAGATATTGACCTGCACTATGGTTTGTCAGTATAAATTTTCTCTTAAATAAAATGTCTATAGATATGATCAGAGATTTAAAAACGCAAAGGCTTAGGGAGATAATGTCTTTGAGAATGATTCACAAACAGAACACATTTACCACTTTAAAAATCAGAATAACACTAAAGAAAAAAATATGAGAATGACCAGATCTTTTGACCTCTTCCCTGAGACAGCCCAAATACCTCATTTATTTCATAGTCTGAGACCTGAGCTCTGACATTGTTTTATTGAAGTTTTCAATTACAGTCTTGAATTTTGACTACTGTTGCTCTTACAAAGCATGAAACTGTTTTATTTCCAAATGGTACACGTTATGTCCATGAGTACATCAATGAGAAGTGACCAAAGAGATTAGGGATAACATTTCCAGGGACATTAAGGCCCAATTTGTGCTAGTCTTACATTCTTGCATTATTAATGTCCTTCCTAAAATTGATGTCCAATCAAAATTGAAAAGAATTGTGGGCTTTTGAACAAACTGTCTTCAAAGACAGTTGAAACGAGCTTTTGGTCTGTGAGTTCATTCCTGCCTCAAGACAGCACACATAGAAATTCTACTTTATTTCACTCATGAGGCCTCATCATTCATCTTTAAATCTTATCTGGAATTTAAATCACTTTCTCTGATCTCCAGGATCTGCCTTCTTGGATGATACATGCAGGGATTCTGCCTGTTAGATATTTCTATTAAGAGATTTGCACCAAACTTATTTTTCACTCTTTGGAGGGCTCAGCCTGCAAATGGAATTGCAGTCATAAACTAAACAAATTAGCCATTTAACTAGCCTCCTGAAATACACATTATTTTCTAGAAGCCCAAGGAAATACTTCTCAGTATGTTAATAATAATTAAAAAATAGACTTAATTAAAAAGAAGACTTTGAGTGTTAATACAAAGCAACTCCTCCTATCCTGTGCAATTACCTTTCAAATATTAATATACTGGGAATTTTTTTGAGTTTGCTTTCTAGAAACCTGACTGAAATACTAATACTCAAATGTTAAAAGGTACATTTGGGTCAGTCATCTTGTCTACCTGCTGCTCCAAGGAGACTGACTTCAGGCAACTGAGAGGTCTGGCCACACTCCTGAAGGATACGGAATAACTGAGTATTTTTTTCTCTCTGAAGACAAGGAGGTTGTACCAAGAAAAAGGAGATTGTCATTGTTCAAAATAGGATGATATATCCTTCCCTTGCTGCTGGTGCCTGAACAAATACAATGCTTGGTTCAGCCAGGTTTTTTGATGTTATGAAGGTGTAGAAAGTGTGATTAGTGTGAACTAGGCCCCAGAGACAAAGAAAACAGGCTAGTTGGGGCTTGTTTGCTTTTGAGGGCAAACACTTGTGCTCAGCTCTGAAAACACACTCAGAAGAGACCTCCTCTCTCCTCCCCCTCACACATTCCCACCTATGCACATCACTCATTTCATTAGCCCAAAGGACTAGACTCCCCTTATTGATTCAAACCCCACAGGAAGTGTTATGTGCTGGTGTTAATTCATTAAATAAATATCCAGACTTGATACATCAGTTCTCACCTACTATATGGAAAATACCAGGATTCCCAGGCTGGGCAGTCTGCACACAGGAGAAAGCCCACCTGAATACTCCCCTGGGCTGAAGATCTTTGCTGTCAGTGGCACTGCTGATTCTTTGAAGGCTTTCCATCACCTGGCAAATCCCTCTTCAAAGGCTTGCTATCTCTGAAGGAAGTGTTGAGACTGCTTGCAAGGCTTGCTTTAAATGTACTCAGCAAAGGAAGATAGAGCTGACACATGCATTAAACATCCTTTCACAATTTCCACGTTTTGGGAAAGGTGAGTTACTTGAAAGATATTTGCTGTGTTGAAGGTGCACAGTGCAAATCGGAGATGAAAGAATTCCTGCTCTTACACAACTCTCACATTTAATTGAGAGGATATCTCCAGAGAATGGGAGCCCATGACTGTAAGAGTTTTGAATATTGCTGCAGTCTGAGCTGGAGTTAGCTGCAGCTGCAGAAAGACACGCAACAAATAGACACTCCTTTTCTGTACAGATTAGTGTTGGATTTACTTCAGTTCCAGCACACAATTAGGACATAATGCAGAGGAAAAGCAAATGCTATTTTGTTTTTAACGCAGCTTAAAGGTAGCAGTGAGTCATATTTGGCTACCTTAATAATTTCTGCTGAGTGAAGAATGGTTGTGTATCCACACTGCTCTATTTATACTCAAAGATAAGTCAGGAAATTATACAACCCAAATATTATGCATAGTCTCTTTACTGCAATGGAGACTCTAATTACATAGCTGGCATTTTGCAGACAGTCTGATTATATGTTATATACCATACTGAGGTAATTAGTTATCAGCTACATTTGTGACTTTGCCAGGGAATGCTGTTATTTAGTCAGTATATAGCTTGCTTTCAGTACTAATCATGATCACGTTCTTAGTGCTTTTACAGGAGAAAACAAGACAGCATTGAGGGTCCACATTCCAGAATAGTTCTGGGTTGACTTTAGGGACATGAAACAAATAGACTGTGGGAAGAAATTTTCAGTATCAGTGCTGCACAAACCCTAAAAGTTTTATGGATCTCATTAAAGTAATTATCTAAAGGTTCAAATGTTTATTCACAGTTGCGCTGGCTGAAATATTGTCTGTGAAGCACTGTTTTGCTGATTGGAAAATGGCAGCTGGATTAAAAACATATTTTAAAATAGAATTACTATTGCTAGTAGTAGGAACACAGGTTCTTCAGGAAAAGAAATAGAAGAACCCTGAAAACATACCCTTGTAGTTTTGCCAAATGATTCAGGTGTTTTCAAAACTGAATATAATTTTTTTTAAAGATAAAAGAGAAAGAAAAATCTGAATATTGAAGAAAGTCCAATATGCTCCTCTAAAGTATATTATAATAGACTCAAACCAATTCATATGAAAGTCTTCCATGATATGAAACCACTGTAACTGCTGAAATAGTTAAAGATAAGTCCATAGGTAAATTGTATGCCAGCTCAGGGCTGTGCATTTCCAAAACCAAAACACAATTAGTCCACTTGAAGTAGAAAGTGACAGTCAAGGAAGGGAAGAAGAGTTCTGCAAGGAATCCAAGTATGACACTCACAGCAAGGTCTCTTAGAGCAGCATCCGAAGGAAACTGGACATTTCCTGTTACCTCTGCGTGCAGAGGAGTTTGGGTTTCCTTTGCACACACACTACAGTTAGATTAATAACATAATTGCCTGTTTGAATTGTAATACACTCAACTGTGATCCCAATCCTTCATCTATTTACTTTAGCTGAGCACTGGTGGATAAGTTACTGCGAGAATCTTCATTAAATCAGCCACATTTGGTTAAATATTCAGCACACGGAAAACGAAGACTGAATTTGAAATCAGGGTCTCTGTGCTGGCCACAGAGCACTGCAGCAAACCCTCACATGGGAGTGCATCTGAATCCATGGATGGCAGCAGAGGTGCCTCAGTGAGACAGAGCTCGAGGCCACGTAGGAAAGAATAAAAAATGCCATGCAGGCCACGCATCCAATTACAACAGGTAAGTTACTCTGAACAAATCCAAGTCCATAGGTTAATTGGAGTAAACAAACTGAGAGAGAAAAGTCTGACTTAGTAACAAAACCATCATTGTAAGATTGCAAAAGGATTTAGCAAGACCCTGGACTCTGACTAACTGCTTAAAAAAATGCAGTAAAATCCTTGAGTGTCTTGAATAGCATTAATTGTCCCTGCGGAAGAACACTAGAGCAGTGCTGGGAAGATCTGTGCTCAGTCAGCCTGCAGCTTGTTGTCTGTTTCTGTGCAGGTGTGAGTGAATTAGGAGTAGGAACTTAACTGGCTGCTGTGAGGATATTTTAAAATTGGAAGATATGTTATAATAGGCTAGTAGAACTTTGTGCAACATCTATGTCATAGTAATGTTTCTTTTGGGAAATTTACTTGCTGATGGAGGATTGTTATGACCTTAATATGCAAATACTTTAAAAAGTAATACTAAAAAAATATCGCAGTTATCAATAAGAATACCAAAGAATGTCAGGGATTTTGCTGAAATTATGGTTCAATAAAGTTGCAATTTCTAACATTAAAGTTGCACTTAAAACTTACAGTTTTGTTGGAAAAAGCTTGTGCTAGTGGAAAATTCAGGTGAAGAGCCTGCTTTTGTCTGCCTAGGAAGATTCTGTAGGGTTCACTTCCTGCTTACAAGGAATATGCAACTCTAAAGTAAAAAATGCTTTTAAGACATGAAATTATTTATAAGGATTTCCATTTTCTAGCCATCAGTAATACTACTACTAAGCCATAAATGGATTCACAATTATTTGTAGCCTAATCAGGCCTGAGATGATGGTTAATATTAAATTTTGAAGTCATCCTGGCTCTGTCATGCTCTGGCAAAGCTCACAGATCCAAGCACAACTTGAAGACTTCATTTTTAATTGGTGGCATTGAACTGAAAACCTGTACAGTTATGCTGACCTTATTTAAAAGCTGCTGATGTTCTCTTTCTTCTAACAGAGCAAACATTCATTTGGTAAGAAAGCAAAGGTTTAGGATCTCATGCAGTTACTTACTGCAGCAAATAAACACACTAATATCATAGAAGCTCACTATGGCAAATAGATACCAACTCTTTTGAAAGTCTGGTGAACACAAGAAGTTTTTTTAAAAATCTGTATCTTAAGACAGTCAATATCTTAATAAAAAGCAGAGCTCTTTATGAAAAGTGCCATTGATTTTTCTTCAAAATCATGTAAATCAAACTTTAGGTTTACCCACCCCAGTAATTCCTAATAGATCCCAAGAGCTCTGTAAATAAGAATATTGATTTTGAAGATCTAGGCAGGTGGTACAGTGAGAACTGACAAGTCCATGCTACAGCTAAATGACTCCTACAGTCTTGGGGGTGGTTTATATGGTCATTTTCACATGACAAATTTCTTTAAACCATAAGCAACCATAATATTTTTTTTAATATTAGGCATTAATTAGAGTCATACATAAGGTTGGAAGGAATTTTAAGAGGATATATAAGTCCATCTCTCTCTCTGCTAAGGTTGTACCATATCCACTACAATTTGAATAATAAATATAAGAAAATAAAATTTAGTGGGTATAGAAAAGGAAGATTACTAGATCAAGTTCTACTTCCCTTTTAATGCACATACCAGCAGCAAAGAATTTGATTTCTGTAGACTTGAGTTTCTTAGTCTAATAACAACCTGGATTTATGGACAATACAAATGGAATATGCCCATGTACTTTGCTAAGCAAGACAGACTGAGTTCACTGGAATCTAACCATAATGTGACCTACTATTGTATTGCATTTGCCAGAATTTCCTATTATTAATATTATGCTCTTCTCAACACAGCAGCTGCTCTTGAGCTGTGCAAACGACTCCCTCTTGCTGTTAATTCTGCTTTGGATATTGGCCAGAAAAGTTTCCCTGTAAGACCATGCTATGTCCTACTGTCTACCAAGCTCTACTCCAGAAGAATTGACCCCATTAACCTCAGAGAAACGCAGGCCCTGGGGTGTCTTTCCCAGGGCCACCAGCTGGGCAGCACAACCTGCCACATGCCCTGTGGCCTAATGAGGTGCAATCACCAGTGATGAGCATGATGAAACCCATCAGTCAGATCCAGCTCTCCTGGAATGAGGATTTCTTTTCCTTGTCTTATTGGGTGCAAGTAAATAACTGCATTACAAAACAAGGTATTTGTCTTACAAAGGAGCACCTTTCTATATAACTGTATTCACTGTTGCATTGTGACAACACTGCAGTGGAACCTTAGAGTTTGCAAACTAATTTGCATGCAAGCTGTGAGCTGCTTTTGTAGGCTTGAAACTCGTAATGTGTAATACTGATTTTCACAATAGGTTTCAAAAATATGGATGGCTTAATTACAGCTTTAAAGAATGAAATTGCTTAATCATACTGACAGATAAAGCACCTGAAAACCCTGATTATGTACTGTAGCTGCAGCGTGTCTTTGTGCTGTCAGGCTGCAACTTCCATGTGTCTTAGTAAATTAGATCTGTAGTTCATTCATGATGAAATAATTCTGTTGTAATCCACCTTTCTTGTTGCTAAATCGCATCAGGCAAGCACGGCAGTTCAGCAACACTTGATGACTACAGCTAGGCAGCACCCTGTGTTTATTTTTTAACTGTGCAACCAGAAAGTTGCTCAGTTTTACACGTTTCCTTAATTTTTCATCATATGCTTAAACATATGCCTTTCTAGGCTTTGACACTGTCAAGAGACTACCCAGATGTGGAAAGTAAATCAATATTAAAAACAACACCATACCCTCTTCCTGAACTTCAGACATTCAGAAACCACAGCTTCAAGGCTGGAATAAGCAGCTCATGCACATAGATAAATGAATTTATATTTATTGATGCACAACCTCTGTGTCTCCTAACCTGCCTTTGGAAGGATTAAGATGTCAGTCCTATCTTTGTGAAATGCTTCAACCACCACCTGAATGCTTCAAATCCAACCTGATTTCTTGAAAGATAAACTACAGAGAGGCCCTAGGAAATTGCCCAAGTAACAGCACTTGCTACTCAGCAACATTTTCAAAACAGTTTGGGCATGTTTTGTACAAATTCTTGTGGTGTAAGTGATAAATCGGGCACAGTGTAAAATATTAGCATTAGAAATAGCTGACAAATAAGAAAACAAACGTGCCTATTCACCTTCCCATGGATAACTTGATTGAGAATTTCTGTTCTAGGTTTTATATTTCTAGAGATCCCAGACTACTGTAGGAATGGGGCAAGTTAACAGACACTTTGATTCTGCTTGTTTAGGCATATTAATAACTTCATATCAAGATATTCTCTAAAAAATTACATTCCTACCATATGATAAAAGAGCGTAATACTTGCTATTAGTTCACAGTGCTACAGCCAGTTTTAAATTGCTTTTATTCCATGCAGAATTTTATTGATTTGATCGAAAAATAGGTGTCTCAGGGTCTAAAGGTCTTGGTGGCTGCAACAGTTCTAACTTCCCTTGGTTACAATCATAATTACATACGAGAAGAATCATTCCTCATGTAAGAGCTGAAAGACTAACAGGTATAATTTTCAGAGTTAACCTAGCTCATCTTAAGTCCTTGGAAGCAGTAGGTCAGCATGAATAAGTTTTAGAACCCTACACCACTGTAATAAATGTCATGGTCAGAAAACTAGGAAAACTGCAAAATGCAGAAAATAAACACACAGAAACATGTCCAAATAATTTACAGTAAATGCAAATAGAGAAATTATAAAATATTCAGCTTGGTTTCCCCTTAAGGGTAATAGAAGTTCTACAGAAGCAAGAGAGCAGCCACTGCATTTCACACTAGGCTGAACTGCAGAAGTCAGAAATGCACAAAACTAGACCAATTTGTAGGAAATACTTCAGACCTGGCCCCATGATTGGCTTGTCAAGATTCTGTTATTAGCAATGATATAAGAGTTGCATTAAAAACATACATTAAATGAGCTTCTTTCAGCTGGGATCTCAGAGAGGATTTATCAGCATTTATCAGCACTGGTGACTCATCTTTGTGCTACTAAAAACTGTTTTGAGGCAAGATGCTGAACAAAAATTTGTCAAAATAGCATTTAAGGATGGAAACTGGCAACAAACTGTGTCAGAATAGACAGGGCTATAATATAAGATGCTTGAGGTGCCATGGATGCTGCAAAGACCTTTTAAGTTCTGGAATGATTTCATGTCTGTTGCAGGATTAGCTTGATTCACTTATCATTTATCTCTTACTGGCTCTGTAGGAAAACAACTAACTGATTCCTTTCTGTAGTTTTATTGCAGGTGTATGCATAAAGCAGTGCAGGTCTGCATGCCAGTTTGTAAAATAAGTAAGAGCATAAGAAACTTTTGAGCTTCAAGTGAAAAAAAACCCCAAAACAAAACAAGTAAATTCCACCATAAAAAAATATTAACTTTGACTAGAGCACCATGTTGGAAAGTATGAGACTGACAAGCCTGAGATCTTTTATCTAGAGGTGAAATTTCATGCACAGTGATGATGGAAACTTGCACCATCCTATCTCCTCCGGGTACCCTTAATTGTCTAGGACTGAGAATACTGTGTACTTTCCATAAATATTCACTTGCTTTCTCTCTCTCTCTCTGCATCTTTCAAGAGGGAGGCCACTTAGAGCTTTCATGATGTGAATGGTGGTCTGCTCTAAATTAGATGCACACAACTGGTCAGTCTCTAAAATTCCAGCATAGAAGAACAACTTTCACTCAGAAATGCCATTAGTTAATGGAGATAACTAATTTAACTAAAACAAAAGTCCAGATACCAAATCTATTTCACTTTACTCTCTTATCATGGAACACAAATTTCTTCAAAAGTCAGTTCCTGCTCTACCTTGCACAGTAGCTTATTTTAAACAAGTAACAGGGAATTAAGAGCTTGAGAGGACACAACTGCTGCCTACAGGCAGAAGACCCTATTATGTGTTTGTGGCCAGTGAAGTGGTTAAACACAAACAGAGGCCTTGCCTTGATCCTTCAGCAGTATGTGCCCGCACAGAGACAGAACACATCAGAGCCAGATTTATCTAAACCTCTTTGTCTAGTTTCTGTCGTAAAAGTAACCATTTGGGGCTTTTCTGCTGGTTTATTTTGGATTATTCTAAGCAATTTATCTCATCTTAGGAAAGAAACTGTAACTTTCTGCATGTTTATCTATTTTTTGCTGACTCAGATCATGCAGTGCAGTCTCCAGTTTTTGATGGGATCAATATCAATTTTGCGCATGGGCTGGAAGACTATTTTCAGGATGACAACATCCTGAAAATCATTCTCTATTGTGAATAAAAATAAGTACATGAAAATAGGACTGGAAAAATACCTCTTGGCTTTATTGTCCTTATATTCATAAGAAAAATGGAATATCCATGATGGACTGTGTATTATCCTAATATTAGGTTTTGCTCAGTCACTAAAGTCTTGAATGCCTTCAGTCATTATTCAAACTATTGTCTTGATTCCATTCACAGCTTTCCCAGAAAATCAGTTTCTATATTGTATACATTATTCTTAGATGCCCAAAATTCATATGTGGCTGCTTACACAATTCACATCAGATGATTTTATGTTCCTATCCATTGGGGACAATTAGATAATGACTTAGGTGCCCTTTACTGACTTTTGTAATAGGTTCTCAGGTTTAAAAAGTGCCTTATAGTTAGATATGAGAAAAGAAATGGCAACAAAGGTGACAAACACATCATGACACTCAATTTAAATATTTGCATGGAAAACTCAGAAAAAAGGTCATAGAATCATAGAATCAATGGAGTTGGAAGAGACCTCAAAGATCATGGAGTCCAACCCTACTGTCATTACTAGACCATGACACTAAGTGCCACATCCAGTCTCATCTGGAAAACCTCCAGTGATGGTGAATCCACCACCTCCCTGGGCAGCACATTCCAATGCCTGATAACTCTCTTCATAAAAAAAATCTCTTTCTAATATCTAACCTAAACCTCCCTTGGCAGAGCTTGAGTCTGATTCTGAAACAAAGGAAACACCTGAACTTCTATGGAAATGAGAGAAGTGAGAGGAAGGAATCGCCTCTAGCAAGGCATCTATTGCAGGTTTTGGAATAAAACATGCAGTTGTTTTTACCCAGCATCACAGACCTGACAGTGATGTTTCTTTCCATACATTTTCTTCCAGATTACTGCTAATGGATGCTCTTACAACTAAGATAGTAAATTTGAAAAAGGATGAAAGTGGGGAAAACCCCAAACTAATCTTTTTCCCATGTATCTTCAGTGTAAAGTCTGTTGCCTCTGAATACTAGAACCTTTTGCAGACATACACATCTCAACTGATAGCAGGTCACTAGCAAAGGCACATGTGCCCATGGTTATGGCACACTCAGGCCATGCATCCTCCGCACAGGAAGTGAAAAATTTGCCATGTAAAGGCCAGTCAGTTGAATGCAACAAACAAGCTAAATGCACTGAAAGCCATACTGGAGATAAATCCCTAGGTTTATGAACTAACTTAAAGACACACAGTCTTCCCAGAGCTAACCTGGCAGCCTCTATTATGTGGAGATTTCAGACACTTTTTATGCAAGATTTGTATGATAACTGTATGGTATCATGAGCCTTCAGATGCACTGCCCAGGTATAGCTATACAAAATATTACATGGATCCATGTATTCAAACAAGAATGGAGTCTGAAACTAAGATGTGTGCCATACACACCCACCACAGAAATGAGATTTAGAAAACTAAATTAAATTAGAATGACAGTAAGCTCATATTTTGGTCAGTGCCTTGAAAGAATGAGTGGTCTTGTGGAGTAGCTAGAGCCCAAAGCAGCTGGTATCATAAATTTTACTGTTCCACAGTAAGAATGATAAATGATTTCACTAGCTCATGCTTCACCCTATTCCAAGGTCACCGGATTCCTCTCAGCAAAAACAAGCTATGGATTGTTGTTGCACTCATAAAGTGAGCTCAGCAATAAAGTGCTCTGACACGTTTTACCCTACTCTGGCTGTGCTTAGTACCAACTCTTGAATTGCCTTCCAGAGTCATTTATGCAATGGTGTCTACAGCATCCTGTATCATAGTGCAGTGAGGATGGTGAGAACATGTACAGCAGTTAGGCACAGCTTAATTCCCATGGTCTTCTTAAAAAACCAAACCCACCAAAAACAAGGAAATTAAGGATATGCAGCCATAGACTGAACCTGTTCTGAAGGTGAGATTTCCAGAGGTATTCCAAAATATGCAAATAACCAATAGTAGGATTTTCAGAAGTGTCTAGGGCACTTAAGCCAACTTCTGAAAGTCTAGTCCAGCTTCTTTTCATATTGAGTGGGATGCTGATGTGCTTTTTGATGTGGTTTTAAAACATCCTGTGCTTTCTAAGGTAGACTACTCTGGGTATATAGTTTGAAGCTAGCATAATTTTACTGCTTTGAAGTGAAAATTTCTGACTTGTCTTTCAAACCCATGCAAGTTTCTCACCAGCTCGTTATTCACATATGTTTTATTTTCAGTTTCTTTTAATTTACCATATAGGCCAGATGGAGCATGAAAAAGAGATAAAGAAGCAATCTTTATGAAGTCCCTTCATGACAAAACTTACAACACTATCACCATGACAATATAAATCCATGGAAGTCTAGTCACATAGCCCATAACAAACTTTATTTATACTTTAATCTTACTTTCTTTTTCAGCTAGAAAGAACAGTTGAAAATCTACTGTGGAAATCAACTGACAGTAGCTGAATGAAATGAAATTAATCATGTGGCCTGAAAAATCTTTTCTATCTCTAGTTTCCATCATGTAGAAGTTTTCAGTAGTAGTTAGGAAGGTTCATGGTTATGTTAGAAGAGTTAGACACAAACATCTTTTATTGAGAGGACATTGATTCTTTCTCATTGTAAGGACATGGAAGAGAATGTGACTGCATTCAACTTTCAACGTCAAAATATTCACACAAACTGTGTTATCATTAACTTAGATGCTTAGTATACAGTTTAGAAATGCAAATCCATCCTCAGCACTCAGAACAGCATTATCTGAGGCAACATCAGTTACACCTGACTTCTTATCTTCAACACAATTTAATGTAAATTTGTTTTGAGACACTGTAAGATTCCATATCAAGTACAGGAGAAACTGATTCCAGACTGGTTAATGGAAATGCAAAGCAAATGCTGTGATCACCACATGCTTTCTTACCACACTCATCTGATAATAATGACAAAGATCATCCTTTTATATGCATTTAGAAGTTGAATTAGGAAAGTAAACTTTCCTATACCTACATCTTCAATATCATAGAGACTCAGAGATATGAAGAAACTTGCTTTGAGAAAATACTACTCTGCTGAAGTCTGTCTTCCTTCATCCAAATGATCCTTATCTTGCTTAGAATTAAAAAATCTATGAAAGGCAACTCTTATCACCTTAATAATAATTCTCTTGCAATATACTCTCCATAATAAGGAGAAATTACATAGAGCACAGCAAATGAAAGACGAAATCTGCAGATTGTATTTGCAATATATTACAAATGCCTTTCTGTGTGTCAGCATACTCTTTATTGAAAAGGCTTCTCTCACTTCCATTGTGCTGATAAAGCAGATTTTAAAAAAATGATAAATGGAAAAATTCTAGGGAACTATATGCAATGTCATGTCTCTATCCATCGCTGAAGGATATAAACCTCTACTTACCATTTAAAATGACTCAATTAAAAAGCTTACTGTATAAAATGACTCAACCAAGTTAACTCATTTATCTCTTTTTATGTGGATCCCAATTAGAGTCATAACAGTTACAAGTTGCAGCATAATTGGCAACAGACTTCAGATTTCCCATGGCAGTTTTGCTGGGATTTGGGCTGTTTTCTATGCTTTCTAGTGGGGTGAGGTGAAGGATGAGTTAGAGGTAAGAGAAAACCACAGGTACCTGATCCAGTTTCCAGTGGAACTCGGCAGGACGGAAGGTGTCAGCCTGATCGAAGTCCTTGCGCAGCAGAAACACCAAGCGGCAGTTGTGCACGTACAGGGCGTAGTGGTGGCGATTCATCTCTGCAAGGAGGGACCAACATGACCAGTGACCTCAGCTATCTTGGAATCATAGAACATTAATGGGCTGAAAGAGTGGCACCATCCAACCTCAGTAAGTTTTTGCTCAGACCAAATTATGTGAGGAGAGATGGTAACACACTACTAATGTTGATATTCATAGAATCATAGAATTTTAGGGGTTGGAATGGACCTTACAGATCATCTAGTCCCACCACCCTCTGCCGTGGGCAGGGACACCTCCTCACTAGATTGCTCAAGGCCTCATCCAACCTGTCTTTGAGCACTGCCAGGGTTGGGGCAGCCACAGCCTCCCTGGGCAACCTGTGCCAGTGTCGCCCTGCCCTCATAGTAAAATTTTTTTTTCTAATATATAGCCTAAATTTCCCCTCCTTCAATTTGAATCCAATACCTCTTGTCCTTGCAGTTCCTAACAAAGTGTTCCTCTCTGGCTCCCTCATAGGCCTTTCAAATACTGAAAGACTACTATGAGGTCTCCATGCAACCTTCTCTTTTCCAGGCTGAACAGACCCAACTCCCTCAGCCTGTCTTCATAGATCAGATGCTCCAGTCCTCTTAGCAACTTCATGACCCTCCTCTGGACTTGTTCCAACAGTTCCATGGCCTCCTATTCCCTTTGCATAACTTTTTTTCAATACATAGACTCACCTGTCTTGTCAGAGTTGCAGAGAATTGTCTCTTTCTCAGCTCTTAATCCAGGACTAGGTCCATGTTTCATCCACATAGTGATGGTGAATTGATCAGTTAAATTTTTTGGGACTATTCCATCTGGGATTTTGGCTCCTTGCTTTCCATCAAATTTAAAAATTATGTCATTGCTATCCATGACAAGCCCGGCTGTCCAGTTAGTTGTTGTACTGGGAGATGGCAGCAGGTCAATGGCACCTGAGGAAGCTCCTGCAAATGTATAATCAATGTATGTATAATCAATAACAGGATGAGAGACTGATGAAAAAGCTGCGAAGATTAATTTAATACAGGTCATGGTTCTGATTCACACTCTTTAGATTATTTTTACTACCCAAATGATCCTACTAGCTTCAATGTCAAATCACATAAATATTCTAAAATACCAACCATCCTAAACCAGCAAAAGTTTTCTAGATTAAATCTATAGCATAGAAAACTATAGAAAATACTTGAAAGTTATTTGTCTTGAACATTTTCATTATTTTCTGATATTAATCTATGGCATTTCTTCAGTTATTTCAAAAACTACTAAGACTAAAAACAAATGTTCTACACCCAGCTGGGAAGCTTTACATGATCCCTCCCTGAGACTATGGAGATATGGGGTATGTGGGGATGATGTGTTGTAAAATACAGCACAGTGGGGATGAATGTATGAGAAGTCACCTCATGTTCAGCAGACAGCTATGGAAATCCACAATTATGTTGGTATGAATATAAATACAGACAGAATATTCACCCTAAAACAGCTGATATCACTCTAATGCTGACTTCTGGCACATACTTGATGGTTGTAACTCCATGTGTTCTTGTCTAATGGTAGACCAAGATGGAAAACACTGTGGTGCCAAGATCTGATAAAAAGCACAGTTCCTAACAGCTCTGTGTTTTCTTACAGCTTAACAACTCTCAGACACTATTAAAAACATGTAAGGAGCTACCCAGAGCCTTTACCTAGCCGGTGAAAGACAGCATTTAGCAGAAAGCACAATTCCAAGAATAAAAAGTACAATCCATCTTTGTGTTCCTGTTAATGCTTTGTCAAGTAAGGATATGGTGAACGAACTGCGACTAAACAAAAAAATCCCCTACTAAGATATTCTGTTCTCCTTCAGCATCCAAGGAGAGAAAAAAGAGCCCAACTCTCCGTAGGAGTACAAAATTCTAATTCAAGAGTGTGTAGAGTTGTATCACATGGATTTTTAAAAAGTATTATAGCAATGATATGAGAACATTTGCATCATTCAGTAACTGAATGTTTTGGACAATTCTCCAAAATTTATTGCTGTCAAATGAGGCTATTTTGAAGTGATAGCAATATCGAACCTAACACCTACATGTTTAGAGTTTGGCAACAAAGTGTATTTATTTTATAAACTGCAATTCTGGATAATACATCACATACACAGATGTTATCAACAGGAATGCACCAAACTCAGGGTATCCAGGTGGCACATTTTGTGACAAAGAAAAAAAAAATTTTTCCATTAGAATGAAACTGAGGGGAAACTCCAAAATGGAATTCCCTCATATTCACAGAATCATAGAGCCACAGAATGGCTTGGGTTGGAAGGGTCCTTAAAGATCATCTAGTTCCAATCCCCCTGCCATGGGTAGGGACACGTTCCACTGGCCCCATCCAACCTGGCCTTGAATACCTCCATATTAGGCTCTAATTTAAGAGGTTGCTCAGGGAAACTGCCTTATTTTCCCAACTTAAGGACAGGCTTGTGCAAGAGCATTTGGGTAATCAGCACCAAGCTCAATAGGTTCTGCTTTATCTGCCCATATTTTTATGGAGATTTATGGGTCAGTTTGGAATCTCATCCTGTTAGTGTATGTTAATCCTGCCCTGAGAAAAACCATTGGATTATGAGCTTGGGAGATTTAGCTGGAATAAATCATGCTTTTCCTATCCTAATAAATCCAGCCAGAGTCCCAAGCTACTCAGCAATGTACATGGTGCAGTGCAAACAGGATGTAGCTGGAGATGTTCCAAGAACAGTCTTATCATGCTACTGGACCTGTGCTCTTCCAAAATGTACTGCCTGATGCCCTTTTCTTCTAAAATGCTTCCAGAACAATGCAGGAGCCACTATGCCAAGCACAGTTTTGGACTGAGACCCCCGAGGTTCCCCTCGCGTATTAAAGTGCTTGCTTCCACAAGCAATTTCCACAGTTGGCCCCATCTCCTCTCCCCACCCTGCATATTTGGGCTCCAAAATTTATGCCAGGGTAAGCACATAGTGATGCTGTCTGCTGAATTGGGCCAGACTGCTGGCTTAGATGGAAACTAATCAGCCAAATAACATCAAGCCCAAATTATACTTTTCGATCAGAGCGATGACTTTTCTTTGAGCCTCTTGCAAAGCTCCACAACCCAGGATAAGGGAGAGAGGGCAGGATCTTAGCTGGGGCATGGCCTTGAAACTGATACTTGATGTTTCCATATGTGAGAATTAGCAATCTCATTATTTTCTATTTTATCTCCGTTCAGAGGGAAAGAAGACAGTACCATAGGCACTTTTCCACCATATTCTAGGCTCCTTAGCTGATTATTTTGTGTGTGTGATTTATTCTGGATATGTTTTTGCAGTCCAAATTGTGTCTTTTAGACAGTCTTTCCTTTTTATTATTGTCAGATGACAAGGTGAAAAAATGCTTACTAAAATGCTTTGAGGCACAATACTAATAACTCCTTGACTTTAAAATGACTCAAATGTAATTTAATCATTTAAGCTGCCCACCTTGACCGTCAAAGCAAGTACAAATCAGTGGGTTATTGAAAAGCAGACTTAAACCATCTGTCAGAGAAAAATGAATATTAATGCACTGTCCTTAGAGTCTGCATTCTCCACATTTCCAACAGATAAATGAAGAAAGGAGCAGAGGATTTATAAACTGGGTCTTAATTACAGAGGGACAGCCTTGCATTCTGTAGGGCACAGATCTGTCTGTGATGGCTCAGTTCTGCACTCTCTGCAATCACACAGTGCTTCACTGGTAGAAGAAATTTCCACGTTTTCTTCCTTGTCAGAGTTTTATCATCCAACTGTTAGTTACTGTAAGGTAGTTTCTGGGAGAAAACTGATTTCCAGAAATAATTTAACTAGCTTTCATAAGAGTTCTCTCAACATTATGGATGGTAATAAATACTAAATACCAAAGTGCAAGCCAGTCCAAATGCAATTCTCATGAAAAGCACATTGTCACTCACCACCTTTTTATCCAAGTCCTATTACAAGTTTCACCCATGTCTATTCTCTCTGAAGATATGGAGAACTTGAACAAAAAAGAGGATTCTTTCAGCAGTGAGAATTTTTTCCCCATTTACATATGGTTTTACATTCTATTTTTTCAAGTGCTTTCCATTCTCTTCCTTCACAGATGTGCTGAGCAAAACCTGGAAGCTCAGCAGTAACATCTGTCTCCCTGCTCAGAGCCACCACAATGGCATTGACAGATCTGCTGCAATGATTTTGATCATTCTGCTTTTCACCAGCTTAGGCCTATACATGGTGCAGACAATGAATTATGGCTGGATAGTGTCAGGAAACATCTGGGTTATTCAGGAGAAATGGAGAAATACTTGAAATTCTCTTTTCCACTACTCAGGTGTCAGCAGCTAAGGCAATCAAGCCACACTCTGCAAACTGAATCCCTTAGACTTTGCAGAACCTTCCTCAATGAAGGATTTTTACACCAGCTGAAGGTACCTGCTTTCAGCCCTACACTTCAGATGACAATATTGTTGGCAATAGCTACTGTTAGTGTTTTATGTCAAGGCAATAATTTGGAGGTTTAGGTCTTGCACATAGTGATCTGCACTGAATGACTGTGTCATTTGCAGTTCAGGTCTGTAACACGATGAAGCAATGTTCTTTTTGCTGCCAATACAGGTTCTGAGAGGGGGCAAAAGTACTTGACTTCAGCTGTAACATATTTATTTTGATTAAAATGCTAGCATTTCATGAAATCAAGTCCCCAGTAGGTCACATAGCCTTGCTCAGCCTCACAGATTTGATGCCATTGACATGATGAAGATGCATACTGTCAGCAGATAGGTTTTCATTTGCTTTGCTAGGATCCCAGTCAGTTGAACAAAGACACAGGATTCAAATTATGATTGCCTCTGTGATCTTAACTAAGCAATTTTCAATTTTAAAGCATTCCTATTTTATCAGAATGCTACTATTCCCACTCACCTGGACCTCATTCTCCCATCTCCACTGGTCATTGGCAATTGTATCTGTAAACTATTTTTCCCTGGGAATTGGCTCTCCATTTTTAACAATTTAGTAACACTGGCTGAAAATTATAATTTACAAAATTATTTCTTAAAGGTTAGTGTATTGATCTTAACATATCTGCAGCACTGCTGTTTGGTTATCAAAGCATATGCAAGCTTTACACCAGAACACCCAAAATCTGTGAAAAAAACTGTACAATTGCTACTGTAGCTCAGACAGGAGACAGGTAAAGAGACATCTTGACGAAGATTAGAATGAATGTTCCACCCCATCAGGGCTTCAGATGAGGACTCTAAGCAGACAGAGTTTTAGAGGAGGAGGTGAGATAGCTCATCTCAAAAGTCAAAAGATAAATGCTTTAATGTGTGGCCATTCCTTTGTCATATGCAGAATCTTAAAGTCTGAAAACATACAGCAATATCTTCAAGTGTTTAATCTACCTTTCACAATTAATTTATATCTTTTACACCAAGTTATCAAAAAGCAGAAAAAGAAAAGAAAACAATTACAAAGCATTTCGCCATCAGGACAACTCTTTTCCTGAAATTCATCTTTCTTGAACCTTTGTGCACAAATAATTGCCAAAAAAATATTTATACTTTTTATTTCTTTGCACCCTGAAACAGTATTTAGCAGCAGAACAGAAAGCTGAGTCAGGGAGACTGAAACACAACATGAAGATTCAATTCTCTTCAAATCCTAAGGTCTTCCTATTTTGGCAAATCTGCACTTGAAATTTCACTACACTCTCACATCAGTATTTGTAGCAGAGGGGAGAAAGAAGGAGAAAGAGGTGTAATGAGGAAGGAGAAAAAATAGAGAAGGGAATAGAAGCAGAAGAGAAAAAAATTAAAGCATAGTGAAAGCATGAGAGAAAGTGAAAACAAATGGAAATGAAGAATGGAGCACCCATCAAATATCACCACTCTCTCCATCTTCATTGCTACGATCCAAACTGAACCAGCTGAGCTAAATCCAAGCACTGCACGCTTACAGGCCACAAGGACCTGGTGCTTTATCTGGAAAAAATATTGTTATATCAACCAAAAAGCACATTGGAAAAAATATTGTTATATCAACCAAATATTGTTATATCATACCACATAATTTCTGCAGAGATTTTTCAGAGTACGTTTCACGATCACAGCCCTTTCCAATGTAGTTGGTCTGTAATTCAATGGTGGTATGGATCGAGGAAACTGGTCCATCACACGTTTCTAGGTGAATGCTGGAAAACAAGGGGATGCTGCCAGAGCCAGGCTTATATTCAATCCGTTTGTTCCAGTCTGGAAAAAAAACAACAAGGTCCAAGGGTGATTAAAAAAAGGGAAGGGAGTGACATAATTTTAAATGACACACTGTTCTCAAAGGTCACTGTCTAAGGCAAAAATAAAAGTTTTTGAACTTGGCATCAGCAAGTTACTGTACTAAATAAACTGGATTTTGGCCCTCTTTTTATAAGAGTGTCAGGCTCAATTAAGGAATACTACTGCTGTTAGAGCCACTGAAGCATGGGGTACATAGATATCCTGACAAGAAGTGCTAATTGGTGTCAGTCTGGATCTCCAATGTCCATGTTCCTGTGACAGCCTACAAGCTAACTCTACAGGGATGAGTCTGTCTGCTGCACTGAATTTGGTCAGACTTCATAGTTTTGTGATACAGAACAAATATCTCCATGAACCAGACTATATACATCAATCTAATATAACACGTCTGTAGTGCCACTTCTTGTTTCCAAGCATCTTACTAATTTTGTGAAGCATTAATGACAGAAAGTTACAGCTGAAAGAACTCCTCATGCTTTCGGCCAGATCTGACTAATCTATGGTTTTACTTATGCAGATGTCTCAGCCCACAACTTTCAAACAATCCCTTGCCTTAGGCAGCCACCTGTTTGTGCTATGCACACCACTGTGCTGCTCAACTGAAGCATTTAATTTTTAAAATCCAATTAATTATGGTGTTTGCAACCTGCTTCAGAGAAAATCCAAACTAGCAGCAATAATTAAAAACATGTATTTCAGCTATCTTTACAGTTCATGTTTTCATTGAATCATAGGATGGTTTGAGCTGAAAGGGACCTTCAAGGATCACTTAGTCCTTCCCCTCTGCCATGGGCAGGGACATCTTCCACTAGACCAGGTTGTTCAAAGTCCCTTCCAACCTGGTCTCAAACAATTCTAGAAATGGGGCAGCCACAACTTCTCTGTGCAACCTGTGCCAGCGTCTCAGCACCCTCACAGGAAAAAAAATCTCTCTTAGATTGAATCTAAATGGAAAAATTCTAGGTCCTGGCAGTCAGTGAATTCTCTGAAAGCAAATGGACAGAGAGAATCTTTTTAAATATCAGTGGAAGCTCAAGTAAGAGTATATACATATATGTGTATATATATATATATGTGTGTGTGTGTTTAGTAAGTGAAGGAGTTTGGTGTTTTTCAACAGATCTCATTTTCAGCAAGCTTGAAAAATAGTGCTCTCTCCCACTGTCTTAAACTGTATTAAACATGTACAGGATAATCCAAACATCCATGGAAATATCTGAAATGTAGAGCAAGTTCAGAGTCCAGACAAGGATTGGATGTTATGAGTCACTTGTCTGTATTTCAAAATACTCAGATTTTCTTAAAAACTTTTAATCTGAATGGTAATCATGCAGCATCTTGTTATCAAGAGGAAGGTGAGACTTCATGGAACTTTCTGCAAGTATGTTTAGCATCTACTTTTACTAAAATCTTTAGGACTTGTACATCACTGACTAAGACAACTATGACTGCTTCATTGTCTGTGCACACATCAGCTGAGTTGCTATTTCAGTCATAATTTTCAGGTAATTCAGCCCATTTGTTCCATATAAAGTTAGATTTGATCTACAGTATTGCCTAATTTCTCTGCAATTGTCAACTTAAACAGTTCCATTAGAATTTCAAGTATCATATATAGTACCTAATTACAATAATAGAATTCTCTTCCCTCTCCATTGCAGAAACTTGAGGGTAAAAATTTTTCCAACTGAACAAGAGCAGTAAATTCTTCAAGGTACTTGAGGTAAAAATAAAATAATTTGCTGTTTTGTATACAAGTCAGCAATATATGAATTATTGATCTTTATAGACTCTCATTTACCAGTTAAGGTATTACAACTCTCTATCCAAAAAGAAAAGAAAGAAACTTATATATATATATGAAACATTTCTATTTCAGCAGCTTTCAGGCACATTTTCATTTCTCAGCTATATCAAATTAACTGGCACTCATGCAAAATATTCATTAGTGAATGTGAGGTGTGACTGAATTATTAACTGTAACTTATCTGCAGCTGCACACTCACCTCCAGTTACAGGAATAATGTGTTATAAAAACTACACCATAGAAAATGCCACCGCTCACAAGGAAGAATAATGGAACTCTCTGTTTCTGCCACATGAATTGGAAAAGGTGTTTCTTTTCACAGTGTTGCCTTTCAAGTTGGCAGAAGTGGTAATTTGTACCCAGAGATCATAAACGCTGCATATTCCAAATCACTCACGTTTATCTCTACTCTAAAGTACAAAACATCAGCTAGGCTTCAACTAGTGTCTTTGTACCTTGGTCCACAGCGTCATCATCTCCTTGTGAGAATAACCCAAGCCTTTAATTTTGAATGGGGTGAGGATAGTTATTATTCTTTCTCTCAGAATAACATCCTGCACTGGAGTTACTCAAAAGATCAGCACCTTCCCTTCAGTCATGTGGTGGCATTCTTAATTCCTCTACAACTGATTCTGAGGAAGGGCCTTATATAATCCAAGTCTGCAAAACCCTCTGAATGTGACTATTATGCAAACAGCTAAAAGATACAATTTCTATATCTGATCTGGTATATCAGGTGCAATTTCTCAATGACATCGTTGCCTCAGTGAAGCTCATGGAAAACTTCCATGAAAATAATAAAAAAAAGGAAAGATTTTTTTGCAGTTATAAATGCAGAAATATGAACAAAGTAATCTTCCACAGAGCTTTATGGAAATAAGAATCTAGTTAAATAGGTCTAAAATGAATAGTTTCTTGTATCAGTTAGGAGAGAAGAGACAGGCTTTAGTCTTTCAGTCATCATGGCTATACAGAACTGTCTACAGAGAGAACAATAATGGGTTAGGTTACTCTGAAAATGTGAAGTTCATGGTACACAGGGAAGTAACTAGTAATGATGCCTGTGACTCTGCCTTGGGAGTGATATTTGATATTTCCATTTGCAGCCTTGGCACAAAACCAGGGCCGTGTTAGTTACTCCTGCTACTGAAAAACTCAAAAGGCAATGCTACATTAGAAGTCAATATAGAAAGAGGATATCCCAAGCACAGAATAAGATGACCTTGAGAACTGAGGTTATAGATGTAATGCTTAGCAGTAACAATACAAGGTGCCAGTTCACGCTCAGGAACTTCAGCAAACTGGAGAGACATCAGTGCAAAATGACTAATGGAAAAAGAGCTGATTTCATTTAGACACTAACAGCATGTCCATGATCCACCAGACTGATGCAGCCAGGCAAAAGACAGATAGTCTTGGAACATATAGAGTGCTGTGTTTTTAGGAAGAGGCTATGATAAAAAGAAACACGTGAAAACACCTGGAGCGCTCAGGGAGGAAGTATTTAGCTGTAATGCATACACAGACCTTATTGAGGAA
>NW_008665445.1:27863-28579 GCF_000695815.1 Acanthisitta chloris | reverse complement strand
CTCACTCTAAACAGAGAAAACAAAAGAAAAAATATGTTGATACAAGTGCACAAACAAGTATGAACTTATGTAAATTTTAAGTTCAAAAAATCAGTACTGCTCAGGAGTTCAGTTAATTTCCAAATGTCTTGAGTGGTTATTTAGGGTGGGTATTCCACTCAAATGGTGCCATTCAAGTTAATGGAAGTGTTTGGTTCTGATTCCCTTGTTTGAAGGATGTATGGCTAATGTAAGCACAGCAGTGCCAAGCCTAGACTGGCACAAAGACTCCCTCCCTGCTTTGCAATAAAATGCAATTTTTAAAAATAGGGGTAAGTATCTTACAGCTAAGACAACACAGGTTTTGGACTTCGAGCTGCTAGGAATGTGCACAACAATAGAAATTGATTTCTATTTATTGCAGAAAATACTTGGTCCTTTTGAATTGTTCCTGAAGAGCAGGAATACTATTCTCATAAGCAAAGTTCCTGCATTTGACCACCTTCCTCCAAATAGGCAATTGCTTTAGTAATCATATTCCTCCTTGTTAAAAACACTGGCAGCACAAAAGCAAATACAGTTTGGGTTTTCCACTGTAATTGGATTTTACTAGAAAGCCCACATGAATACCATTCTGAAATCACTCAGCATCTCCTGCAAATAGCATCTATGAAGTATGTTGACTCTTAAGTGATCTAAGATCACTCTGCTACTAAAATAGAAGGTCCTGCCCTTCT
>NW_008665445.1:22023-27804 GCF_000695815.1 Acanthisitta chloris | reverse complement strand
CCTGCACACAGCCTCTGAATGACTATTCAACAATAAAGAGGTGGTAGGAATGTGCCTTTTGGTGGTAGCAAAGCTCTAGGTCACCTTAGTGAGCCCTACATGCCTTAGAAAAGAAGTGACATGTAATATCTTTCATACATTAACTACCTTGATTAAATATTTTTATAATCTAGTAGGCAAATAAACAAAGAGAAGCTTTTATTTCAAAACTACTTTTAAACACTATATAGAAAGTCATTGAATTTTTCAGGAGTGGCATCTCTTTTTTAAAATGTATTTATGATGAGCTTTAACTTTATTCTGTTACCTCTGGTAGTTAGGTGTGTATGCATATGGCCTTACAGAACTTGATAGAAGTAAGAAGTCTTTTCAAGTTGGTAAAACCCTTGAGGCTGGATGATGTGAAATCCTGTTTTTTACCCAGAGTACTAACTGTCTCTTGAACTGGAGGTTAGTCACCATTGCTCATGCAAGAGCCATATAATATTTGGCAGGGAAAAAAGTCCTTTACTGAGAGGAGACAGTGTGACTTCTAATTTTTGGACTGTTGTCTTTGCTACATACTTATCTCCCCACACATTCAGCCTACCCTGTTAGTTTCAGGAAAGCAGAGTCCTCTGGTACTTTACTGGGGTGTTCAGCTGGTTGGTTTGGAGGAGGTTTTTGTTTTAATAATTACTTCCTGTCTGAAATCAGTTGCATTTTAGGGAGCAACCTAAATTGTGCTTTCATTGTCAATAATTGAGCTGACCTCTAATAGTCTCAAAACACTTTTTAAGGCTTTGGGGGCATGATTCTGCCTTTCCTTTTTTGAGGCCAAACTCCTTTTATTTTCTCCCCACATAGCACATCATTCACCAGAGCTGGGTACAGTAATAATTGGTTTCAGCTTTCTGCTGTCTTGCATTTTTCAGCATGTTGGTTTATATTTATTTTCCATTTGTTATCCCACTAGGAGGGAGACAGCAACAGTTTTATGAAGGCTGTTCCTAAAAGGAGCAGAAATGTGGTGAGACAATATTACAATACCATAAATGAGTTGAAGGAAACCCAGTCTAGATTACAGGGCTGCGACTGTGTCTTATTTCACCTCATACTTTTTAATGAAAATACTATATGGATATTTAGTACTGCGTTGCCACAGGTCTGTCTAACCCTGCTTTGAATTAGGCAGACATAACTTTACAAAAATCAATATTTGTGACATTAAAACTACTGCAGTGAGAAGGACCACAGTGGAAGTGAATCTACAGGAAAAGTGTGGTGTGTGCTCCGTGTCCACAGAACTGAAACAAAGGCAGTGCCTGGGAGGGAGGGACAGAGCCTCAGGAAATGTGTTGAAGAAAACAGGATTTTTCTTAGTATGGAAACCCACTAATTGTGTTGAAGAAATATTTTAAATAAAGAAATGAAATATCTTCAACTGCAGAGCTACTCATTATGATGTCAGAAATACTATCATCAAGCTTTTCATTTCATGGCACTAAGTGATCACTCCATTGTTTGAAAGTCATGGAAATGAAAACAGCTAGCACAAAGAGAATTTGTAGCACAGCTCTAAAAGTCAGTTGACAAAACTCACTAATGAGAATTTCCAATTAAAATAGCTGATTAGGTATTAATTCAGTTCATTGATTTACATTTTTAGCTTGCTTAGGATACTAATAACATTTCAGAGTGATCTGCTCAGAATGATTCGATGTCAGTTTGGGTAAAGTTTGTTTCTAAAGTAGCCTCTTAATAGAGAGGAGGTTTGTTTGCTGGAAATGTCTGTGTGGGAATGTTTGCTGATTGTATATTAATGTCTGTCATCAGAGAGTGGGGAAGTAGCTCCTAGATTTAATGAAGACTTCAATGCTATTAACCCAAGGGAATATTGATTAAAGGATAGCACCTTAGCTTGTTGAGTCTTATTTGCTCTGCTATACATGTCAGTCACGTCAGGTTGGCCTCAAGAAACAGAATAATTTTGCACATTGTTTTACATAAGTCTTTTCTTCCCTGCCCCAGCCCTGAACAATGGAGGTTATTTGAAGGTCATCCGCACTGAAATTTTTAACACGGAATTTGCAGTAGACTACTAAAATCTCTAGTCATGATAATTACAGAAAGAAGTGCACAAAATTTCAATTTAAAACAGCCATTAACTTTTAAGAACTAACTGCCAATGCTATAAATTGAAATTTAAAGTATTTATTTGTCAAGCTAACACTGAAGAACTAAAAAGAAAAAAAAAAGCACTTCATATTTTAGCAACTTCTATATTACAACCAAAGACTCAGAATATTCATCTTTTCTGTCAAAAAACCCCAATACTTTACCTCTCTTAGTCATCCAATCTTTACAAAGACAGCATTGATTCAAAGAGGATGGAGCACACGTGCAGGCTGCCCCTTTTGTGGGGAGGTCACAGAGTGGCAGACAGGGAAGAAAGAACATTAGAAATATCCTCCATTCTGAGTCTCCAGATTTCCTCTTTCACTACTGGAAATACTCCTAGTAAGTTTTGCTTATTTGATTTTTTTTTCCTAGCAACAGTCAATTTCTACAGAATCTGGCTCAAAGTGGGAAACAACATCACTTTAAAAATAAGTAGGCTTTAAAAAGATCTCATTAAGAGTAATGTATACAGTTCCAGAAGTATTATGTAGCAGCTCATTTGCAAGTTAAAATTAATGACATAGTAATTAAGAACTAAAGTCATATCTACCAACTGTTTACCTAAAGACCTTATAACCTGAGTAGGCAAACATATCCCCCTGCACTTTGTGCTCTTTGAACTGGAGAGATGCCAGTGAGGTGAAGCAGTCACCTGTTTGACAGATGGAAGGTTGTAACTCCACACGGATGGCATGGAATGAGCTAGAGCAGAATAGACTGACCTGTTTCATATTCTTACCTTACCTATGACAAAGACCTATCATAAAAGTTTATTGGATCAGAAGGGAGAAAGAATATTCATGCCAAATTGCCACAGAAATAAACCAAAAGCCTGAATTCAAGCATAATGAATGCTATCAAAGCATGTTCTTTCCTGTCAGAGATGCTTTAAACAAGCTGCTTTAAGCATTGCATTCTTTGAGATTTGTTGCTTTGTGTTTATGCTATTTTCTCAATTTCCTCACCATCACATAAAACCTAACAAACTGGCAGCCTCTCCTATTGACTACCTAATGTTAACCAAACCATGAGCTCTGACTTCTAGAAGAGAATACATTTCACATGCATGAAAAGAACAACAACCGAATTCCATCTTATTAAATCTTAAATCCCTTGCAAACACTATGAAGAAATTAAGACGAACAAAGCATCAAAAAAACCTCCAAGCCCCAACCAAATCTAATTTGAGGTTGTTTCTATCACTTTTTCTGGCTACCTGGTGTTTATATCCACCTGATGCGACCAGCAAAAACCATCTGTGCTCTAATGATGTTTGAATTATGAAGCAATTATGACAATACCAGGCAATACAAACACACCATGAGAAAGGTATCTTTGCAAAAAAATATTCAACCAATAAAATACCTAGATGGAAATAATATAGAAATTTAAAAAATAATCAACAATTGCACCCATTTTAATACAAGTCCCAAGCTAATTTGGGAGTATTTAATTTGTTTGAAATAACTCCATAAAATAGAAACAGAATATTTCTACAGTGTAAAGAGACCACATTGGTTTTATAGAATAAATCATGGAGTTTTGAAGGATAAGATCAGTTAGAAAATGTGGAAATAGCTCAGAGGTATTATATTTTTTTAATAAAAATGTTCTTCAGAGTACTTGAGTGGGTGGGGAACTAGCACATCCCTGCAAAATTGAAACATAGCTCTGCTCTGAGGGAGGACTGTGCATATGGAGTCCTGCTATTTCACACACCTCATTACAAGGTCCTCTAGACCAGGGATTCTCATTTTACAAAGAAAACCTTTTTTTTTCCTTCTCAATGCCAATCTGCAAATTTACCTTGAAGTACAACAGCCAAACTGATTTCTTCTTTCACAATCATTCTGCATAAAAATTACAATTATGAAGGTCAAGTTACTCCTGAATGACACCTACATAATGTGGTTGCATCCAGCTGGTTTGTCCCTAATCCAGCCATCATTTTCGTCTTAATTCCTTATAATTTGCAGCTTATCCATCTTCCTCATACATTGCCAGCTGGGGCGTTCTCCATTTCAGACAGGGTGCAAATCCTTACATCTATTTTAGAAAACCAGTTCCTACTTAAAAATATCAATATAGAGACAGTAATCAGCATACACAAATGCCTGTCAGTCCCACTGCTGGCTGAGTGTGCCTTTACTCATGCACAGACACACACACACAGCTCTGCACCTGGAACAGGCTAATCTGAACAACTCTGGCTCACATGGGAAAAGCACTTTGTCAAGGTGGCTTCTGAAGTTTTATTTAAAGGAATAGTAGGAGAGAGGCAAATCAGCAACATTTTTAACCTTCCAGTATATTCAGACTGAATATACCCTACGATGACCTTACTTGAGCAGGGAGGTTGGACTAGAGGATCCACTGTGGTCCCTTCCAACCTGACCCATTCTGTGATTTACAAGACAGCTTATTAGAATTTGTCTTATTTCTTTATTTTAAGTCCGTTCTTTGTTCTGACTAGAGAAGAAACATAGCAAATGTAAACAACTATGGGATTATTATCCACTTTGTTAACAGGCTCAGAATGAAGCAGAAGAAATAGCAGCCATTTTCCATACCACTGCAATAAGCATCCGACTTCCCTATTGTGAGGTGGAGGGAACACCAAAGAAATTTAAACTCAAAATTAAAATAGATAAGCTATTAAACCTTACCTTGCCAGCCTGGTTTGCACACTGGTTTGACATTGACTCGTACTAAGACATCTTCTGTTGCATGTTTTTGCCCACAGTCAAAGGCTGTTACCATTATCTCATACTGGTGCTGTTTATCATAGCTCAGTTTCTCAGTGTTCCTGATGTTACCTATAGATTCAAGACAGGAAAAAATTCAGAGATTCATTCTTGGCTAAGCATACACAGCTTGGGTCCTGGTTAATCCAGGTCTTTGTGACTTCAAGCTGTTTGAAGCACAAGGGACATCCACGGGCAGGACAGTTATGAGGAAAAGAAAGTATTTTCTTTCAATCCAGCAAAGAAAGAAAAAAGTTCTTTGGTAAATATTAGGTGCTAAGGATATAATGTGGGCATGGCTATATTAGAACACGTCTGCTCAGTAACATTTTCTAAAGTAAGATGGTAAGACTAATTAGCAGTTACATCTTGAAATGTAAAATATGAGTAGGTGCAGCCTCATTTTCCACATCTTCCCAGAATACATTGTGTTAGCATGTCAGCCACATACCTGAGATCCACTGCTGAGCATCTTCCTCAGCCTAAGGATGATTCTGTTTTCCCAAAAGCTATTACCCATTAGAGGAGAGAGATTTTTAGTCCTTCAGCACCTTTCCCTGGGTTTTATAAACAGGAAAAGCCCAAGAATCCCCTTGTGCCTTAGAGTGCTTAGCATTATTTGATAAGAAAGCACAGAGTTATCACATGGAAAATAGATCCACTGCTGAGCATCTTCCTCAGCCTAAGGATGATTCTGTTTTCCCAAAAGCTATTACCCATTAGAGGAGAGAGATTTTTAGTCCTTCAGCACCTTTCCCTGGGTTTTATAAACAGGAAAAGCCCAAGAATCCCCTTGTGCCTTAGAGTGCTTAGCATTATTTGATAAGAAAGCACAGAGTTATCACATGGAAAATAAAATTCAGCTACATTATCTGCT
>NW_008665445.1:8218-21946 GCF_000695815.1 Acanthisitta chloris | reverse complement strand
GAAAGAGCTTTCTTAGAATACTTCCTCTAGAACTGGAAGAGTACCATGCAGAATGTATGTTTCTGCTATTTGCTCAGCATTTTAAATCTGTCCATTTCCACTGAAATTTACTCCTTGCACAAATTGAAACTTGAGCCTGTTTACTACGTTTCACACTTTTGCTCAGGGTTGTTCGTTACACTCTCTTTGAATGAGGGTTTTTGTACAGCCCAAGACAGAAACTTACTCTGGATCAATGCTACACAAAACAACTGCTTTCAAGCAAAGATCAGCAAAATCAAGTTGCTTGGGCTCCTCAGGTTTGAAATGAGGAGCCTCCATATCCTGGAATTTAGTCAAATACTGAACTGATTCCCCCAGGTCCTGGTCAAAGCAGCTGTTGTTAGGCACACAATGTTAGGCACTGGTTTAGGGTTAGGGTGTGGGGGATTGGGGTTTGTTTTCTTGCTTTTTTTGATTTGTTTTTCATTCAAATGAATGACAGGAGAAAGCAGACAAATGCAACTCTTAAAAGAAGAAGTCTTTCACTAAACCACGACTAATTTGACAAGTAAAGACTTCCAGCAGGTGCCTCTCTCTGATGCACACTCCTTATCTTGTCAGAGCCCACCACTTTTCTTTCTGCTAGGACTACATTAAAGCCAACTTTAATAGTTTAATTGAAACTGATGCAAAGCTTTTCAGCTAAGGCCTGAAGGAAGGTTGCTTTTGCAATTATCACCATCTTCAGGCTCAAAATTTGTAGTTTAAATAGACCTTTACATCTGCTGTTATAAATCAGGCCAAATATCTGATTTTCTATTGAGTCTCTCTCCCTCCCTTTCTGAGCAAGGCACAGAGGAGGACAAATCCTCTCATTAATTTTGTGTCTCAAATGTTGAAACAGAATGACTTGCTGAAGGCCAATGGAAACAGTGCTGTGTCCTACACTTTCTGTGGTTCTCTCCTAGGTACCTCATCTTGCCAGGCATTTTCAAGTCTGCCATGTAGATAGCTCTTCCCCACACAAAAACAACTGCAGTAACACCAACTACTTCATTGTCTTTGACTTAGTAATTAACAAAACAATTTAATCTACCCATTTTAATATCTTGAGTTGCTTGATTAGTAGCTGCCTAAGAGGATTTAATGAAAAACTGCCACTGTCAATACTTAGTTATTGATTTAATATTTGCTCAGTTGTTCTTTCCTTTCTGCATGAAATTATTTCTTACATGAATTTTTATACTTCTCTGTTTGGATCTTCTTGGCATTATTTTAGTCCTTGATCAGCAAAGATAATTCTCAAGAAACCAGAATTGTCTGAATCTACAATAGCAGACTACTAGAAGTTGTGTGGCACAGTAACTGCCCTTTTAGATTTATAAATCATTACAACATATTTGCACTTCACTAAATTTGTCTTGCAAGATTTGCATTTCATGATGGTCTTTTAAGATTTGGAGTACAAAGATTCTGATTACTAGGTGTTATTCTGGAAGGTCTTGCAGATGTTACCCAATAGTTTATTGATTTCCTAATATCTTTTTTCTGCTACCTCTGATACTTTATGATTCTTTGGTTTTTTTACAATTTAATCAATACAATAAAGAAGTAGACACAGAAAGGAAGCACTATAAAAACAAACTAATTAAGACTCTAGAAATGTTAGTCTGAAAGTTTCTATTTACTTCTCACCCACTGACAAACAGGTAATTAATAACATTTAAAAAAAGAAAATTTTAATGGGAAATAGAAGTTCATTTCTACACAGTTCACAATTAGGCCACAAATTTATTTTTTTCCCCTCTTCCTAAATATCTGCATTTTCCTGGAAATACCCAATGCTATAATAGGTTTTAAAACCCAAAAACCTGTAAGTGACTACAGGAATATAAAAGTTCCTGCCTGAAGACACAGACATTTACACCTCTGTTTCTTCAAGGTGAGTTTTAGGGACAGATTGATGCAGACACTCCTCTTTGATGGCTGTCTCTCACCTCACTTTGTAGCAGTCACAAAAATGGGGAAAGACTTGACTAATTTACTCTGGCAATTCTCTCTTAAATTCCATAGTTACTTCCTGTGTGTGTAAGAAACATAAAACTGATTCTCATAACTCTTACAAGAGCTGAGGGCTAGTGCTACATGAGTTGTCTGACTTCAGTCTGCTCATACAACCAGCAGGTCAACATTCCCAAGTGCCAAGAGCCACCAGGAGCTGTGTTTGACCTTAAGTCCATTACAGGAAAAGAATTTCTTCTTGGCAAAAAGGTTTACTTTTCAATGACAATGGAAAGAATCTGTCATTTAATAAATAAATAAAATTCAATGCTTAGCTGTAAAGTTTTACTACTTTTCTGACAATATGAAGTTTGCAGAGCTCCTAACAGACCTCAGTGCTATAAAGGATGATCTTGTGAGGTTCTGCCCACACCTATTTTCTAAAATATATAACCTGAGAGAACCTGTGCTGACTGGACAGGTAAGTCAGTATCGCATCTGCACATTGAACAGTCTGAACATGTATTTGTCAGGTGCTTGTCAGTGGTGAGTGGCAGAGTTTAGAGATGAGAGTAGGACAGAGCCATGACAGAATGTGTATCTAGACCTGAATTCTCTGATATCTGACCATGATCCCTGACAAATAAAGGCACGACATGCATAGAAATGTTGTCTTCTGCCATTACAACAGATCTGTGATTGTGGTTTAACCTTTCTGTCAGCTGAAGAAAGCCTACACAATATTGATACAGTAACTGACTTGATGATTGGGATTGTCCACTAAGAACAAAACTAGACTAATCTCCATACAGAAATACGTTAAAACATATAGTATCTTATAATAGTATCTTATACTTTTAGTCCCAGTATTTTGCACAGCAAAGCATAAATTCATCCTCTCCCTTTGCACGATTGTCTTTTACAACCAAGAGTTCATTACCCTCCAAGTTAGGCTCATCATATACAAGAGTAAATTTTATTAGTGCTGTGGCTTCATAACACAACATAATTTTACTCACAAGGAAGTTACATATTGAGGGTCAGAGTTGCCAGATGAAATGGGAAGCTTCATGTGCCTAACTTACAAAGTCCTACAAGAACTACACACGAGCTGGCTGATGCTTTCTGTGCCAGCACTGGGTGCCTGTCCAATTCTGCCTCACATGGTTTGGTGATGTGAAGTAACTGTGCACTGACACTGCCTGGACGGTTCTCTCTTCCTTTCTGCAAATGTTACCCAATGTGCAACAGTTTTTCAAGACAACAAACTGCTTCATGCATGGATCTAGATACAAGAAATTTTGCATTAAATACAACAATCTGCCAAAAGAAAAAAAGCTGATGAAATTGCACGTTCATCTTTCCACAGACCTGTGCTTGTGCTTAGTTTCATGTGATGGTGGTGAAAAAGATCCACCATCTGGGAAATATAATGGTATGTTTTCCTCACACTCCCCTCCCTCCACCCTTTTGGGGTGCTCAGTAATATTTAAATTTGATTGCAGGCATCTGGTTGTACTCTTTCTAGACAATGAAATTCCACACTAATGTTACTGAAAACCAGAAAAAAATCATAACTTGCAGAAGACACAAGAACCTAGATTTTTTACCATGGGTAAAAAAAAAAAAATCTATTAAGAAAATTCTAATTAGCACAGTATTAGCAGACAGTCCCAGGCACTCATACATCTATTTTAATCATCCTACAGGGATCAAAAATGGGCACATTTCCAAAGAATTTGCACCAAAGAAAGTTTATATCAACTGGCACAGAGAGACATTCTCAGCAGTGAAATGTGTTGGAACTGAGCAACATATTTCTGTTACAGAATAAAAGTGTAACCATCTATTCTAACTCTCTCTAATCCCAGTGGGTTTAAGCAATTACCATTATCTTAAAAAATTGCAAATTAGACTGCAATTACTGTTGGTTGTGGCAGCACTGTTCTTTTAGTGAACAAATAGGTCAAAAATATTAATTGAATTCATGACCAAAAAACTGCAAGTATTACAACCTTATACCAATTACTCACCGCAGGCTTTAAAGTTATGTTTAAATCAAAGATTTTCTCTTTGCCTTAGCTGTAAAGCAGGTCCTAGGCACATGAGGACAAAGATGTAACCAAGGATTCCTGACATTTCACATGCTTTTGATCATGCCTCTGACTGTAAAAAGAACATGATCACTCATGAGACAGCTGCACTGTGTGATGGGAGCTGGAAAGGCACGAGCAGTAGAAATAACTGCTCTGTACTAAGCTAATTTCAGTGTATTATTTATCCATGATATCTGTCACAAACCTGGTATGAAATTATGAAACCACCTGCGACTTGTGTAAGTATCCAGCCCCATACTGGCATGTGACATGGAGCTTTGGAAAAGTAATGGTTCCAAACAAATGTGGAGAACTTCCTTTTATGACAACATGGGGAAATCTCACAGAAATAAAAAGAAAATCCACAGAGAGGAAAAGCTGCTAGGGAACTGCTCACACACATCTACTTCCAAGTGCCCACTTACTGTAAAAACTCCTTTGTGCAATCCTCTGGCAAAAGATTGCTGTGCCAGCTGACCTCATTTACCTAAACACAAACATACTCATCATGATTATACCTCCTATATCCCATAGTTACCTCCCAGTGTATAATAACACGATGGCTTTTTCCCCAGTGTCATTACAATTTATTGATGCTAACAGGTTATTATCTTTTGATGCTCAGCTGTGCATTGTGCAAGAACTGCACAAATAGAGATGAATAATTTTTATAGTTTTTATAAAACATCCTGACATGAAAATGACTGCTCAGAGCAAACAGGAGCTCCATGCATGCTTTCCATTTCCAATTTGGCCAAAAATCAGATTTAACTTCCAAACAGTGCTCTCTCCTCCTACATACAAGATGGATTAAATGCTTTTGCTAGGACAGATAAATCAGGGCACTGCTGGCTGTGCACACAGGGTGTTTGTTCTGGGGAAAATACTCTGTATAGTCTGAAGCAAGCAGAGAATGGGAGGGAGGATCTTTCACACACTTTTCATGCAGCCCAGCCACCACTCCCAGTGTCATGTTCTCTGCTTTTCCTTCGTGAGAAGTTGACTGGAAAAAGCAGGAAGCTGACATACAGGGCCACCAAGGTCAAAAATTGCTGCATACGGAAAACTTATTAGACTTTATTATATTCCCTATAATATTATATACATTAGAAAAACAACTAAAATCAAAGCCCATTAAAAAATGGTACTAAATCCCCAAAGCACATTTTCTTCCATGCTGCAGAATAATGAATCTGCTTCACAACTGGGCAGATTGGTGGACCCATGACCCTCAAAGTTTTAGCAATCAATAAACACATCCAGAATATTGCCAATTTTATGTTCAGGCTTTGCTCCAGGAAGTTCAGAGAAATGGGACTAGCTATAATCTGGTGAACAAACCGTATTAGGTAGGGCAACGTTAGCAAATACCATCACCTGGGTGGGAAACTAGATCTGAGACAATTCAAGGAATGGACTGAGTGACAGAGAAACACTGCTCATCTAAAATGGTGGTTTAACTTCCACAGTAAACTATTGTGGCTCTGTTCGTCCAAATCTGATGTAAAAAGGATGGAATTTCCCAGTGTAATAATTCCTTAATTCACAGAGATGAGAACAGGATTACTCTCTTTAGTTAAAACTCCAGTCATGTTATCAGCTAGTAACAAGAGGTAATTATACTATCTACAGAAATAACTTCTAGCTGTCCCAGAACCTACAATTGCTCTTTATCCATACTCACCATTTCTGTCGATGGCAAAAGGAACATCTGCGGTGACAATCTCATAGTTGCAGATCTGGCTGTACTGTGGGGAACAGTCCTCATCTATGGCTTCTACCTGCAGGATGCTGTCATAGATCTTTCCCTCTGTCACTGTGGCCTTGTACACGCTCTCCTTGAATGCTGGTGAAAACTCATTGACATCCTTTACCTGGATATGGACTACGGCCCTAAAATAGGTAAATAAAGACATCAAAGAGAGAAAATAATTTATTGTGATAACTCGCTAACAGTTCCTTTTCTAAACACTTGAAAAGACTTACACAACACGTGTAGAAAACTATGTATCTTTTGAAATGAGATATCAGTGAATTTCAATGTTTAGTTCACCCAATTTAGTATCTTAGTGTGACACTATGTAAAAGTCTATTGCCATGGCTTGCAAGGAGAAGGCTGCACAGTGCTGCCTACTCAAATCAGTCTGCCTCTAAAACAGAGCCCAGCACAAAGTCAATGACATCGTGACAGTGTAAAATGAGCAAAGAGAGGGAGAAAGTTACAGCAGTCTTACATATTCAGTACCTAAAAATGGTCAGTTTATTGTACATGTAAACTATTGAGGCCTTTAGTATTTAATGAGTAAACATAAAGGTCTTCTTTGAAAGGACTTGCTATCTGGTTTGACAAGCAGGTTAACAGATGGACAGAGAAGAGAAAGGACTTTCTAGATCAGTGGCAGAAGCAGTGGTAAAGGTTAGGACCCCAGACAGTGTAGTTTAGTGTGTATGCAAACCACTACAAGAGAAGGGACCAAAGTCTGGTGTTGCTGGGCCAGATTCTATTTAGTTAAGATTAGACCAGAATTTTCCACAAGTGGAATATACCAGCTGGTTACTGACATGAGAGGAGGAAACATAATAAAATTTAATAACATGAAGGAAAACCTGTTTCTGTGCTTTGATGGTTATTTGACATTGCAGGTTTCCTTCTAAATGTGTATTCTTTTTAAACATCCTGAAAAACTTCAGCATGCATTATAGACCTAATTAAATTTTTAATTGTCATGTGTCCTGGATGAGCAAAAGGATGAACTATTATTATAAATCATTTATTTAAATGGCTCTCAGCAAAATGAACAATTTGTACAGCACTTAGACATCTACATGTGAGTTTATCTTTAATGACAAATGGTCTGGAGCTTAGTTTCATGAATTAAAAGGGAAAAAGGCACTTTACCATTTAAACTCATGAAGGAATTGGCTCTGTGGTAAAAGGTATCACCTACTGACCTTCAACACACCCCTTTTCCAGAGGATTTTACTTCCTCTGAGACTTGCTGTCCAAAAGCTGAGGCCAGAGACACACTGTTCAAAAGCAACACTGCTACAGCATACAAACATGCATGGACTAAAACCAAAGAGGATGATTTCTCTTTTCTTACCATTTGAAATGGGGTGAACAGAGAGAAAACCTACTTGGAATTTGTAAGTATCAATTAAAAGCCAGCTTCCATCACCTGGATGAGCTGTTTAGTAATGTATTTAATGAGAAAGCAAGAACAGGAAATAAGCCAAAACTGAGGTGTATTTCTCCACTTGAACAAGGATTCTATTAAAAGTTTTAACTAGAACCATTGCTGATGGGTTTATCTTGTACCAAAAAAAAAAAAAAAAAAAAAAAAAAAAAAAAAAAAAGAGCAAAAGTATTTTCTAAAGGGCAAAAGGAATGAAAAAATGGATGGATCATTGCAACAATTGTTCATCTTTGTTTTATTTGCTTTCTTCCTGACAACAACATAAAAAGGAGTCCTTTGGTATATTGTAGAGCAAATGTATGCCAAAGCAAAAAAATTCTCGTTTTTCACCCACTTGTGAGATTTCTTCCAGTTTGTTCCAGCTGGTCCTGATCCACAGTCATAGGCCTGGATGATGAATGTGTATTCCTTCTGCAGTTCACAGTCAATGGGACTCTTTGCTCGAAGACGACCTTCTCCAGATGTCTTGTTCAGCACCACAGCTTCAAAGGGCATTTCTTGTCCATGGATTTTAAAAGCACATATTTCACCTGTGAGGAATGGCATAAAACAATCATAACTGGGGAGGCTTATGCACTGGAGTGACACTTGAGAAGTTAGGACTCATTTGTATTTCACATGCTGTTATAGATGGAGAAATACAGACTCAGGCACCAGTTTATAACACATCCACAAGGGCCATTAGCCATGTGCTTGTGCAGCGTGATGCAGTGAGTGCAGCTCTGGGCACACACTTCCCTCTTCCTCTGTCATTACTAAATGGCTCCTCAAAGCCCTAGAGACCATTCCATATGGTACTCACAGCAATCTTGAGCTAAATTATTTTTGAGCTAAATTAAGAGACTGTATTTAGTTAAAGAAAATAGGAAAAGGAAACTAAATAATATTTTAGAGGTGGTCTTTTTTTAACTGCTGTCGCTCCTTCCTTGAGCCACTTGAGCTGCCAGGTGGTAGCAGATGTTCAGATTCTTGCAGTTTAGCTTCTCAACAGTGAAAAAACTAATGATGCAGAACATGGGCACATTCAAAACATAGCTTGCTTTATTTACAGACATACATCATCTTTGGAACACAAGTAGCTGAAGGGACACAGACAAGTGTCCCTTTTGGACATCTTGGTCACCCACCCACATTCACACACTCATACATGAATGCCTTCTTGGCAGCAACTCACTCTGCCTCCAAACTGTCTCCTAATATAATAGATCCACAGCTTCTCTCCAAGGAATACTATATAACAAAACAGATGATATAGAAAAGACTAAAAAATGGATTTGGACACAAAAGACAACATAAAAAAATCTGGTAAGAATATGAGTTTGGAAGAGGAAAAAAGACTCAGTTTCCAGTGATCCTTTTTTTTTTTATCCTTCATACTGAATGCAAGGATATGTGCCTGAGTTAATTTTTAACTACTCCAGAATCCAACTTTAAAAATGAAATATTTATACAAAGACCAATGTGACTTAAATATTTTTATGACACATTAAACACATGCTCTTTTATGAGCAAGTAAGTCTCGGGACATGCATTATAGATTCAAAGCTGTCTCCCACTCACATAATAATTTTCCATTTATTTCCAATTTGCAGTTGCAGCCTTTTGGAAATCTCCTTGCCAATCATATCTGAGTCAACTGCCAAGTTCTAAATTAACTCTGGATCTATGACCTCTAATTCAGGCCTGGCTCCTCTGTCTGTTTTTCTATTATAATATATTGTTTATTTTTGTAGAAGCGACATCATAGAAGTTCTGGAGTTCATCATTCCTATTATGTGTGAAAAAGAAAAAATGGTAAGGGTATGTGCAGGAAGGGTGGGGATAATACACCTAAAGTATAAACACAGGCTTTTGAGGATATTCCCTCAACTGCCATCACATTGGTTTCCCTACCAGGAGTTGAAGCTTTGCTCAGCTATATACACTGACATTTAAGCAGATGAGTCCCACACTTAACAACTGCAATCAATCCTATGAATGTCTTCACAGGATCAGCACACAGTTGTTTTAGCAATTATGAGGTATTGGAAAAGGATATTACATATTTGCTGGGACACTTGCTTGCTCCAAGCCCTCACTCCAGCAGCATGAAAGGGCAGCGTGGTTTCCCGGGACAAAGCTGTGCTCGTTTTCCAGGCTCTCTTGTTAATCTTCAATGAGCCCAAATATTTGAAAAATAATGGATTCTACACTGAGAATCAGACTTTGACAAAGACTAGTACTTTGCATATCCCTAAAAGCAGGCTCCATAATGTTTATGAGCTGTGCACAAGAAATAGCATAAGATTAAGGGAAGGCTCAAGTGAAGCAGTTTGTTCATCTTAAATCATGGGCACTGAGCTTGTATCTCAATCTTGTCACACACATCTTTGAAAAAAAACACCTCACCTGAATTTCCTTGCAACTTCAAAATGAAACATTCAGTTCAAATGATATTGCAGATTTCAGTCTTATTTTAATTGAATGCCAAAACACCAGTGCAAAACCCAGGAAGTCTAATGGCAAAGACTATCTGTTGTGTTCTATAAAACTGGCCTTCATGGTTTCTTAATAAAGTTTTCCTCACATACACAATCCATCAACAGAAATCATAACTTCAGTGTTTTGTGTTTATTATTGTATTGATCCATGCTTTGATTGCAAACAATACAGCATTTGCAGACATCCAAGCTGCTGTTCTTAAAAAAAAAGAAATAGCTCAAGGCAGAAAAATGTTCTCTGAGCCCTAATCTAAACACTGATCATGTTTTCCTCTCCAAACACAGGGGCCTGATGCAAAGCAGTCATAGAAGCAGCACATGTTCCAGTTAGTTCTCAGCAAACATTTTAGAAGTCTCTATATCCCACTGCTATGCTAGATACTCCAGCTATATATATATAGAACTCCAATTTTGTCTTTATATCCCCATTTACCAAAGATGAAATAATGACAGCTGCCTGGATATAGGGAGATATTTGTAAATACACTGCAAAAAAAACCCCATACACATCCAGAATCTGGCTACAGAGACCTACTTCTATGAAAACAACTGTAAATGTTTTTAAAACCTAGGTAAGGATTTTTTCAAAAGAAGGATTCTACTGCTCTTTTCAAAAACATGAGCTAGCACTGCTGAAAAATGAAAATGTACAGGATCATAATGATTCAAAACAGGTACATTAATGACTATATTGCAAATGGACATGGTAACAGAGTTGTAACAGCTATAGCAAAGCAGAAAATTAAATAAGGCTCAGTTTTATATAGAGAGACACACACTGGCAGATATATAGAACCCTTATACTAGGCATTACAAAGAGGGTCTTTAACAGGTACTGTTTCACATTATTAAATGGAGCTCCAGGGATTTATGTCTACTGACCTGAGCTAACCCCAGACCTACATGGTGCCACTGGGAATTGTGCCAAGCTTTTCTTATTTACTGAGTTCTTAGGTATGAATGGTTATGTAACTCAGCTGAAGAAAAGGACACAGGGTTTCTCTCTTGCTCACACTCACCACTTAGGCTGCTGAACAAATACATTCAGGACCTTGGCACCACCTTCTTCTCTCGTCTCTTGCTCACACTCACCACTTAGGCTGCTGAACAAATACATTCAGGACCTTGGCACCACCTTCATCCCTTCTCTCGTGCAAGGTTGAAATAATTAGAGTGCAAGCTGGGCCATGTTTTTTCTCTCATAACAGATAACACAGCAAAATATTGCACTTTGTTCTTCATCTCATTTGAATGGGCTTGGGCACAGGTGGATATAGGATTGTATGACCATAAAAATGGTGGTGGCAGAGAGTTACCAAATAAAGTATAAATTGGTGATACCACAATAAAGGTAGCAGCACATCCATGAAATCCTACCACAATTTCATTCAGAAAAGAGAGAAAATATCTCCTCCCATGGCTAGAATATACATCCTGAAGGTTTCCAGTTGTTTCCTATGAAATCTTCTGGTTGCAGGGTTGAACTCTGCTAAGAATTACTTCATTTTAACTAAATTCTGGGCATGATGCTTTTTCTTGTAATCATTCAGACTAGCACGAGCCATAAGCATGTATTAATTTTGAGGCCTACTTGGTTGAGAGTCATACATTACTACTGCAGGGATGATAATGATATAATTGCCTCTGTAAAAATTATAACAGCCTGAAAAAAAAAGTACTGACATTTCATAATTTCTGAAACCTAACCAACTAATTTATCCACTGTTTGGAAATTGCTAAAGACAATGTTTCACATTCAGCCACATTTACATGCAGGATTTAGTGATTATAAGCCTTAATCAATAAAATCGTATTGCAAATTACTGACTTTTATATGCAACACCAAACTCACACTTCCTTGAGTAGAAATAAAAATCTCCAATGTTACTCCTTTAATAACTACACAGACTCATTCACTTGACAGAACCAAATCACTTCAGAAGTTATTAGAAAACACTGCATGCTTATTTTGCTTTTCACAGCTACACTTGCTTTTTCTTCAGCTTTCATTACACCAAGAACACTGAAGACTTAGGTGAAAGCTGCAATCTCTGATATTCCATCATTTGCATCAACAGTTAATAAAAGGCAACAGTTGTGTGTGAATTGCAATCAACAAATGCTGTCTCATTCAGCTGTATGAGGCTCAACAAGGCCAAGTGCTGGGTCACCACAGTCCCATGCTGCACTACAGGCTGGGGGCAGAGGCTACAAAACTGCTTAGTGGAAAGGACCGGCTGGGGGCAGAGGCTACAAAACTGCTCAGTGGAAAGGGACATGGGGGTGCTGGTCGACACCAGCTGAACATGAGCCAGCAGTGTGCCCAGGTGGCCAAGAAAGCCAATGGCATCCTGGCCTGCATCAGCAAGAGAGTGGCCAGCAGGACCAGGGAAGTGATCAGCACTGTATTTGGGACTGCTGAGCCCATATCTCAAGTACTGTGTCCAGTTCTGGGCCACTCACTGCAAGAAAGACACTGAGGTGCTGGAGTGTGTCCAGAGAAGGGCAATGGAGCTGGGGAAGGGCCAGGAAGGGTCTTGTGAGGAGATGCTGAGGGAGCTGGGAGTGTTCAGCCTGGAGAAAAAAAGGCTCGGGGGGACCATATTACTCTCTACCAATATCTGAAAGGAGGCTATATCAGGTGGAGATTCTGGGCCACTCACTGCAAGAAAGACACTGAGGTGCTGGAGTGTGTCCAGAGAAGGGCAATGGAGCTGGGGAAGGGCCAGGAAGGGTCTTGTGAGGAGATGCTGAGGGAGCTGGGAGTGTTCAGCCTGGAGAAAAAAAGGCTCGGGGGGACCATATTACTCTCTACCAATATCTGAAAGGAGGCTATATCAGGTGGAGATCAGTCTCTTCTCTCAAGTAACAAGTGACAGGAGGAAATGGAGACACTGAGGTGCTGGAGTGTGTCCAGAGAAGGGCAATGGAGCTGGGGAAGGGTCAGGAAGGGTCTTGTGAGGAGATGCTGAGGGAGCTGGGAGTGTTCAGCCTGGAGAAAAAAAGGCTCAGGGGGGACCATATTACTCTCTACCAATATCTGAAAGGAGGCTATATCAGGTGGAGATCAGTCTCTTCTCTCAAGTAACAAGTGACAGGACAAGAGGAAATGGCCTCAAGTTGCATCAGGGGAGGTTTAGACCAGATATTATGAATTTTTTTTCCCCCTGAGAGGGTAAGGTCAGGCACCGGTACAGACAGCCCAGGGTATTTAAAAGACATGTAGACATGGCACATGTAGACATGGTTTAGTAGTGGGCTTGGCAGTGCTGGGGGAATGGTTGGACTTGATGACCTAAAAGTCTTTCTAACGTTAATGATTCTTAATTGTATGATTAGGCAACTGTATAATTGCTTATAGAACAGAGTTTACACAATTGTGTTCAGGTCTATGTGTGTGAGTGTGCACACATGTATTTATTCCTGAAACCATTCGGTAATTTCAGCTGCATTTTAAATAGTTGAGTTGTTTCCCACAAGTGCTATTTAATTATGCAGCTCCACAATACAGAGATGCTACAGAAATAGTCTAGGGGTGACAAAGAGTTCACATCTCACTAAACAGCAAACAGTCCACACAAAAACATTCGAGAAGCTGAACAAAAAGAAAAGCTTCAATTTTATCCTGTACCTGTTAGGTACCAATAAAAAAACTATGAAGCTCAAACTTATAGGAAACCAGGCTTCATTAGTTCACTGCTGACAAAACTTCTCATCTACATTCATTTATACATATATATTTATATTTTATTACTCTCTAGCCTAATATATTTGCATGTGTGTTTTTCTCAGATGCACAGATCAACATAGATGATCATTTATTTAGAATAAAGGTTGCAGTCTTATACTTCCTGAGGTAAGCAGAGAGTCACTGAAATATCTGAGTGCCTAAGAATCAAAGTCACAAGATCACACAGAAACCCATTCACACCTTAGAAGAGACAAACACTCCACTCAGCACAGATGCATATC
>NW_008665445.1:0-8189 GCF_000695815.1 Acanthisitta chloris | reverse complement strand
AGGACCAAGGGGTTACTGTGACCTCTAAAGATTTGAATATGAATGACAATAGCACTGCAAGTGTGTCCTGCAAGAACTTAATTCACCACAGGGATCCATCACGTCATAACAGAGGTGTTTGACAACCAGCACTAACTAATCTACTTCATACATTACACGCCACCATTAGGCTTCCAAGAATTTTATACACCATATGAATTTGCTCGTGGCATGGCTTTCCACTTGCTACAACTAAAAGTTTGTCGACAAAGTTGAAGTATGCTTAGTATGAATCCGATTTGAATCTTTAATGCTCTGCACATATAGGCAGAATATCTAAACACAGGCACGTCATTCTTGGAAAATCTATCATCAAAGATCTCTCTTGGCAGTTGGATTGAAATCTGCAAATAAACAATGCAGCTCAGACACTTCAACTGATGTCCGTTTTCTCAGAAATGCTGTATGGACCCACTACAGGCAGTTGATGACAGGTTTCCCAGTAACTTTGTTTAGGGGTTGCTTTTTCCTGTGTTTTCACTCCAGCCTCCCAGGCTAAAAGCTGTACAAAAGTTTCTCTGCTGGCATCCTGCAAAGCTCTCCTGCAGTGCAGAGCTGCCAACCTTTGGAGTGTCTCGGTGCCACGGGGAAGGTTTACTGCTTTGACAAGTTTTTCTATCACAGGCTGCAGCTACTGTTTGAATAAGAACAGAATGCAGAAGGTAATGTTTTGAAGGAGGAAAGGGTAGATATTTGGGAAAAGGAGGCAATCTAATAATTAGAGATGTAAAATACCTCTGAGAATAAGAAAAGAATTAAGTAAGGTAGTAGCTACTGTATATTCTTTTCCAGCTCATTGAAGTCAATGCTATTAAACTCATACTGAAATACTAAAATCCAGGAAGCAATACTGAAATCATAAACAGAGCGAGGTATTCATACCTTAATAAAACACAAAAATTATTATTTCCTCATATCTAGTTTTATGGGCAACATGCTCTGCAAGGCAAGAGCATAAATCCACTGCTACCCTTCCTGTGCTATGGATTTGAAATTGGAGAGTGGAGGAAACTGCACCTGCACTTCAAGTGATTCATTGTTGCCATAAGCTCACACCAAATGAACCAAACTTCCTTCTTCTGCTGAAGCAGGGACCAATTGCTCAGGATAAAAAGACAGTTCTGTGGGTAGCATAAAGGCAGCAGTCACATCTGGGATTCTTCCTGGCTCCACAATAATTTTCACAAGCAAATTTCTTTAGGTCATGAAGACACTCTACAATTTTGTTTACAATAACCTTGTTTAAAAAGTGTAATTTTCATGGAAACACGGATTATCATGAGATCTATGACCATATTGCTCTGTGGGAATACCTGCCCTGCTTAGATACACAACACATCACATTCAGACCTGCACAAGAGCTCCTTGCACACCACCTTAAATGATGGAGAACTAATACAGGTCAATTTAAAAACTGCAATCGACATTGGGGTGTATTAGAAAAATATGTAACAGGGAGATAAAGGTTTGTGCACATTAAGATGTGCTTAATTAACTAACGACTATACATTTCTCAAACATAGAGCTCCTTGCACACCACCTTAAATGACAGAGAACTAATACATGTCTATTTAAAAACTGCAATCGACATTGGGGTGTATTAGAAAAATATGTAACAGGGAGATAAAGGTTTGTGCACATTAAGATGTGCTTAATTAACTAACGACTATACATTTCTCAAACATCCCCTATTCTAAAGGTGTAGAAATACAATGTCATTCTTTCCTCCTGTCAAACCCTTATCAAATGAACATTCTATTTCAAATAATTTCAAAGATTTCTTAACCTTTTCTTCTTTCTGCAATCTGCAAGATTCAAGAGAGTGAGAAAGAAGGTATGATTTTAAGAACAGGACCAAGATATTGAGGTGCTGGAGCAGGTCCAGAGAAGAGCAACGAGGCTGGTGAAGGGACTGGAGCACAAGTGCCATGAGGAGAGGCTGAGGGAGCTGGGGGTGTTCAGCCTGGACAAGAGGAGGCTCAGGGGAGACCTTATCACCCTCTGCAACTCCCTGACAGGAGGTTGGAGTCAGGTGGGGGTTGGTCTCTTCTCCCAGGCAACCAGCAGCAGGACAAGAGGGCACAGACTCAAGCTCTGCCAGGGGAGGGTTAGGTTGGATATTAGGAAGAGATTTTTTACAGAGAGAGTGATCAGGCATTGGAATGTGCTGCCCAGGGAGGTGGTGGATTCACCATCCCTGGAGGGTTTCAAGATGAGACTGGATGTGGCACTTAGTGCCATGGTCTAGTGACCACAGTAGGGTTGGAGTCAATGACCTTTGAGGTCTCTTCCAACCAGGTTGATTCTATGATTCTAAGAAGTATACCATTATACACAACATGTGGAGCTCCATACCCACTGCACACCATGGTCATCCTCATGTTTCATGTGAGCAAGTATCTCGTGGATCAGCAGTGCATCTGAGTGTCACACAAACACACCCTCAACACACAGGAACAGCTGTCCCAAGTAGCTAGAATGCTGCAAGGCACAGCACAGTCTCTTTAACAGTTACATGATCATTGCAGAGAAGTATTTGTCCTCGGCATTTTTTAGAATACCACATTATAATGAACTATTTGAAAAATTAATCCTGCAACTGTTCAGCTAAGCCTGTAGAAAAGCACATTAAGAAAAGGAACTTTATCCTCCAGGAGCTAAATGAAGCATAATTACACAGCTCCCAATTGGGTTATTTTCTGATCTACTTTTTCCCAGGTGTCAATAACAATCATAGACACACGAACAGGTCATTGTCTTCACACATTTTAACTGCATTATCTGAGTAGTGTTCACTTGAGGCTGCAACATCTGCAACCAGTGACTGCAGATTTCCAGCTGCTGCAGCAGATGAAACACCACTTTGCCTCAGACAGACATCTTTCAGTAAACACAGAAGCCCAGATGCTACCCCTGTCCTAATTCCACATTCGTGTCTGTAAGATAGATCATGAAGCTATTTCACCTCTAGATTAGTGAGGTCTACACTGAGAAAAATAGGAGATAACTTGTCTTGTGAGGCCCTGACCCAATTTTCTGAGTATATCCTTGGAAAAAAAAAAGGGGACCTATTTTTAGGCAAGTGACCTAGAGGCCTCTGCATATAAGATTAAAAAGGTTATTACAATACTTGCAAAAATTTCTAGCCACTAAGTATTGCTGAGCTGCTAAAGCAAAAGTAGCTATTAATGTACAATGTGCCCAGATTTTCAAATTAAGTAAAGACCTAGAATTAGGAATGTTGGCTAGCAAATATGTATTGCTTGCAGAATTCCTACAGTCCTATAGGCAAGCCTAATACAAATATTTCCTGCAGCAGGATAGGTGGGCCTGCATGACCTGCTAGATTTGGCTCCCTTGTGAGTCACATGGAGATAAATAAGAACAGCACCATGTCACGCTCAGAGTAGAAAATCAGCAGCTGTTTAGTCTATAGAGGGCTCAGAAGACTGACAGAAAACCTTACTTTTTAATTAAACTACTTTCCCCAGGGCCCTATATCAAGGCAGACAATTTCTGAGATAAAGAAGCTTGGAAAAAGTTGAATTTATTAAAATTATTATTCCCCTGAATAATTTTAAATGCATTGTTTTGGGGTATAGTTGGCTAATTCGAAGCACACAATGAATGATCAATTAGGATTTCTGCTTCTTTTGATTCAAAGGCATGAGTTAGATACCAGGAACCTTGGACTGGCTAGCACAGAATTTGAACAGAAGACTCAACCATGCAAATGAAAGGAGAGGCAGGTACTAGGAGCTAGGGCTGTTCTGAAAAAAAAAAAACAACAACAAACATAAAATAATTCCAAATATGTATACCAAACCAGAAATTCCTACTGGGCTATCCAGAGAAGTGAGGCAGAAAGAAAGGATTGGTTACTCATTGCTCTCAATAGACTTGTGTCCTTCTTCCAGCATGCCACAGAGCTATTCAGCCTCTTTTTTTTTTCCCCCCTCAGATTTATAATTTGAAGGATCAGGTTGATAATAACAGAATGCCATTAAAAAGTATGACAGAATCACCTGAGAGCAATGGGTGGTCCCTTGAGGCTGAGGGAAATGGGATTGTGCAGGCAGAGTGATGCAGAGCAGGTGCTGATTCCTGACTGTCCCACGGCTCCAAAGCCTGGGGTGAGAGCACTCTGGATGTACACATGGGAATGAGAAATACTCCTGTGATTTTTTTTTACTGATTTTTTCTTTGAATCGAGGACAAAAGATGTGAGTCTTTATGACAATTTTCCTTAAAGTGTGTATGCAGACATGCCAGGTTTGCAAAAATTACCATTAGAGAGGTGCAGTGCAAAGTACCTCTGGGAAACTGTAGAACTTTCATGGCATTGGCAGCCTATGAAGTGAGTTAAAAGGCAAAGTATGCAGTTTGGTCCTTTCACTGGCTTCTGAACTCTTCTGAACAGGCACAGTAAAATATGTCAGAGATGTTCTAGGCATCTCAGGACTGTTTCACCTTATGCCCATGAAAACACATGTTAGAGAGAACACAGTGAGTTAGAGGTTAGGAAAGGGATAAAGTGCTTACACATCCCCATGTTTTCATTCAGCTATTTACTCTGCTGTGGTCTCTTCTTACAGAGGCAGATTAAATAAAAAATTTAGGAACATTAATTTAATCTTGGCATGAAGCCTGGGCACAAGGGTTTAATCTGTGCATCCTGCAGATATGCAGCAAAGTAGAGCACTGAGTTTAATTGTTACAAGAGTACCAGATGGTTCCTCCTGATCACGGCTTCTTTTCATTTGTTTTTTACTTCCACTTGTCTCTCTTTAAACAATCTGAAATATTCAGAGCCTAATGTAAAGTCATAGCTTGGACTGGATCTCTAGACATGATGAGTTATTTTGGACACAAATGCTTCTAGTACAAAGCATCATCACAAATGAAAAGTAACACAGTCAGAATGATAGCACATGTGCCCTATTATCAGAATGAAATTCACATAGTAGAGATAATAAATTCATCAAAAGAAAAAGTAAATGCAGATCTCTCACTGGAAGATCATTTGCACTCTAATTTGTCTGGACACTTAGAACTGCTATTTCTAAAAAAAATGTATTCAGCTTATTTTATTCCTCTGAGCCTCACAATCCCATACCTCTTTTGTTCTGTATAGCTTATTTCCTACCATGCCTTTATAAAGAGAAGTGTCAGTGCCTTTTTATACTGTGCAGTTCTTACACATAAGGTTGTCCCCCACACCAGCACAGCCATCAGACAGCTCCAGCCACTGACCACAGTTCAGTCATACAGTAAATTTGTATACAGAAAATGTTTGCAGTTCATGAGAAAGTTTATATTTTAGACACAGAAATTCATAACCACAGCTCTGTGTAGGATGCCTTAGCCTGCTGATACTTAGTATTTTATACATCAGAGGTGTGAGCACCTGAGCTGTGTGAGCTGATTACCTCAGTACCTCCAGTGCTGCCCTTGAGCAACTGCTACTTGGTATTTTGTTCCTTATTCCTAGCTTTCCATTCTGCTAATAACAGCACAAATACTTAAGCAGTACAAAATCTCAGATTTTTCTGAGGCAGTAACTTATACCTACTCAGAATTCAGTACTATCTTTGCTTTTCAATGCAGCACTGCCAGCCAGAACAGGTCCTGGTGTATTCTGTGATTCAGATGGGACTGCAGCCACCAAAACAATTCCAGCAGCACAGATCCCTGGCGTAGTATTTATAATGGTAAGGGGTATTGTGCTCTAGTAAATCTCAAGTTGATTGCAAACATGACTCTTTCATACAATGGTATGATTAGCAGTAATATAAAGTAACTTTTCCTATATAGAAACTTACATTTATTTTTTTTGCTCTCACTGTTATGAAAGTAACTATAATGGATATACAAATTGCATCTGCCTTGTGCCTAAAGATACAGAACAACCATTCAGAACACCAGTGTAAAAACAGGGGCTCTGTCCCTTCTAAGATTTTACAGTGGAATAACTTAAGCATATTAATAATTCAGCAATGCAAGGAGGTTGCTTTTTAGACATTAAATTCAAAGTCACAATGATTTCAACATGCTAACTTTTATCTTCTAACACATTGAAAAACCCTATTTATTTGCTTTCTTTCTTAGATGTTACCCTATCTGTTGCCCTCATGGTTTTTCTAGTGCAGGAGCTATACAGAGGGCATAAATCTCTTGTTCAGCAGCTCTGAAGATGATGTTAGCTTTTTGCCCAAGGTGAAATTCAAAACTATTTGAAACTTTTCATGAAACTGAGCTGTGTCAAAATAGCTGCTTCCAGAGAAAGGTGAGATTTTCAATTCAGTCCTCTCAAAAACACCATCACTACTGCAGAAATGTATCAAAACATCCACAAAACACTTCCACTGTGGTAAAATTGTATTTCTGATAAAGCATATTTTTACTGGCTCCATTATAAATGACTTAGCCCTTTCTCCCTGATGTCTGCTCCCTCTCTGCTGCCTACCTCCGGCTGTGTTAGTTTGAGAGGTGCTCATGACTTCATATCCATCTTTTTCTGTCTTTTAGGAAAATTACCATTCCTTGCTTCCTTATACATGTAAGAGACTGGGAATGCTAGTCCCGAAAATATGTAGCACTTGTCATAGATTAGAATGGGTCTGGGATTTCATCCTTGGCTTTAATTCCTGCTTTATATCAATTTAGACTTTCTAGAATTTTCTATTCACTAGATAAATTTTTCTCTAAACATACATGATCTTGTAAACATTTCTGTAGAGCGGGGTATAACAGGGTCATTCCCTCACCTTCTGCCTCGAATCAGCATCTGTGTGAGTCATTTGCTGCTCAAATCCTGAGGCCCATGCACACAGGAATGTTAAAACTGGACTGAATTCAATGGAAAAATTCAAATTGATTTCAACATGGAGCAAATCATGTCATGGACATATATTTCAGTTTCATCTCTGCATTGAAATATTAATGGGTTTATGATCTATTCCTTTAAATTACATAAAATCTTTGTTTCTTTTGGCATAATTTGCATCTCTCTGAGTTAAGACTTCTATGGGAGTTTTAGGAGGTCTGAATTTAATTATAGATATAGGTCTTCACATAGCAAACCCTTTTAATGTTTTATAATATGTGCTCTCAAGGACAGTTCTGTATCTGTTTTCTGAGCAAATGAGAAACCACATCTGAAAAAAAACCCCAAAACTACCTGAAAAGAGAGTTAAAGTTAGAAGTACAACCTGGGTCTTATTGATTATTTACAAATTCTCCATCAATATCAATGGCAAAATACAATCCCTTGCTGAGTACTGGTAAAATCTATAATTGCTAAAGGCTAAATTAACCTTGGTTAACTGAAGTGCAATAAACCAAACCTTGTAGTACAGAAATGCATGCAGATCTCACAGTTACCAGCAGCTGTTATCTATAATATTGTAGTTCCTGATGAGAGATTACTTTTCTACTTAGTCTGTATTCCATTCCTACTTTCATTCCAGAAAGTGAGGACCAAAGCTTATTTCTTATGCTTTAGGAGCTATAGCTGAACCTTCATTGCAATTTAATGTTTAATTTGAAATCAATGGAATGAAGGATGCAACTATTAAAACCCAACATGTGCAATATAAGGCAATAAAAATGTAACATCATGAAAATTCCACAATAATAAATCATTTCAGCAACTCAGAAAGTGCAAATAAATATCTGTATAGTTTCTATTTAACTACTCAACAGCGTAAAGAAACAAATTATATTTGTAGTTTCCAAAGTAAATTATAATATTAATTTGAATATATCTGGTAGAAAACACAAACAGTATTTCATCAAGATGCAAAGTTAATTCAAAGCCAATTTTGTGGTTACCCTTCAACACTATTCAGTGGTGTTTGCATTTACACCTTCACAACTGGTCACACAGAATTTGGCTGTGGCACTGCTACCTTGTGACTGCTCAGCTCCAGCCCTGGGAAACAAGCACAGTGTTGACATGGTTTTAAGAACAGACATTTACAGACCGAATGTTTGGGTGACAAATTGTTTTTTGGAAGGAGGAATCAAATAATTTTGTTTAAAAAGTGGTGTTTTCTCTCCGTGAATAGGGTGCAAAGTTGCCTTCTAGAGATGACCAACGCTGGCAGTGTGATCTGTAGTGGTTTGTTTTCTGTACTCAAAAGTCATTC
>NW_008665444.1:0-1206 GCF_000695815.1 Acanthisitta chloris | reverse complement strand
CCCAATCACCTGGAGTTATGGTATGCAGTTTATGTTCGGGGGGTGTGACGTGATGTTTTACAATCAAAGTTGAGTCTTTTTCTAACTGTTTACCCAGCATAATCAAATAGTTATATACCTGTTGGTTACCTATTTCGCTTACTGCTGTTGGATTGTTAGCATTTGTTCCGTAAGGTCTTCTGTATAAAATTTCAAAGGGACTAATTTTCTCTTTAGACCTTGGTTTTACTTGAATTCAGGCTAATGCTATAGGTAAGGCTTGATACCAATACAAATTTGTTTCTTGACAGATTTTAGCTATTTGTTGTTTGATTAAGTGATTCATTTTCTCAATTTGCCCACTTGCTTGTGGATTATATGGGGTATGCAGTTGCCAATTAATGCCTAATGCTGTACTAACTGCTTGCACTATGCTTGCACAAAAATGTGGTCCTCTATCTGAGGATATAACTCAAGGTATTCCAAATCAGGGTATTACTTCATTTAACAAAGTTTTTACAACTTCTTTCTCTTTGTTTGTTCTGCACAGGAATGCTTCTGGCCATCCAGAAAATGTCTCTGTTAATATCAAAAGGTACCAAAAGCCCCCCTTCTTGAGAGTTCAGAAAAATCAATTTGCCGCACGTCACCTGGAAATTGTCCTCTGCTAATTGCTCCTTGCTGTTTCTTAGTTCCCGTGTTCAGATTGTTCCGCAAGAATACTTCACATTGTGAAGTGACTTGCTTTACGGTGGTATATCATTTTGGCCCTGCTACCCTGGTTTGTACATACTAGTATAAAGCATCTAATCCCCAATGTGTTTTTGTGTGTTCTGCTTTAACAAAATGCCACATTAAATTCTCAGGTATTACTAGTTGCCCAGTTTTTGTCCACACCCATTTTCCCTCATTTTCATATATCCACTTATAGTCAGATTCCTGGTATTGTACTTGTCTGTTTTCATATACATTTTCTTGTATCAAGGCTGTTACTAACACTTGTTTACCTTCTTGTGCAGCCTGTCTGGCTTCATAGTCTGCTCTACTATTTCCTATTTCAGGGACAGTGTTACATTTCAGGTGCCCTCGGCAGTGCATAATTGCCACCTGTGATGGGAGTTGAACTGCCTCCAGGAGTCACAGGATTTCTCCCACATGCTTGACTGTTTTTTCTTGAGTCAGAAGTCCTCTCTCTTTCCTGATGGCTCCATGGGCATGTACCACTCC
>NW_008665443.1:0-24964 GCF_000695815.1 Acanthisitta chloris | reverse complement strand
AAACCAACAAAACCAGTACATAAACACGGCACATGCACAGCCTCCATACCCATTTCCAAATAAATCAATCAGCTGAGATATCAGGAAACTGAAGCTTGTTTCTGTGTGTGGTGGTATAGTTAACTATCCCTCACACTATGCACTGTTGAAATGCAAGAAACTAGGGATGACCAATGACCTTGCTAGTAAAATACTGAATTTCTGACAAAAAACAGTGGTAAGAAAAGTATCTATATGCATTTCTAAACTCATCTTATTGACACAGAAATATCTTCCTAAAGCTAAAACATTATTAAAAAAGCAACAGTTCACAAATGCCAAGTTGCAGGAATAGAAGAAATACATTCCTTTCTACCTACTCCAGGTCTCCTATTTCTCTAACATTCTAAATCCTTCTGCTCCAGAAACTACTAGTTGAAATATTTTAAAATTTAAAGCTGAAATACAAGAATCTGTGCTAGAAATAAGCAAAGACTAAGAATAATTTCAATACAAAGAGGTAGAAGCAGTAATTTTTTTGCCTACCTGTCCCAGTTCTTCATTGAGGTTGGAAGTACGAGCCATTGCAGCAGTGTCAGTAGGTTCATAGTGCATGTCTATGTCCTACAGATAAAAAACCCAAGTATATATATTTAAAAATTAGTCTTCCATAGCTTCTTGCCAAAGATCTAATACATAAATAGAAAAGTATAGAAGCAAAGACCAAACATGAACACATCTGCTTAAGATTAGTTCAACATAGGAAGCCACAGACACACTCAGACCAATTCCAAGAGTCTGCAGAAGAAATGATTTCCTCTTTAGAGATTTTACTCAATTATTTCTAGTGATCCATATTATTAAAAACCTGTATAGAGTCTAAGAGTGGTAAATAAAATAATTATTACCTTCTCAGAATTCAGCAAAAATAAATAAAAAGCAGACTTAAGTCTGTACATTTATAAAAAGTCTGAAAAAATGTATATATAGACAAGCAATCATTTCACTTACTTCTGAACCACTTGATTTTAGAGGCCAATGCATATTATAAAAATCATATTTACCCAATTTATGAAATATGCCTGGATAAATTTAACAACTTCAAGCGTAACCAACAAACTGATAGGAATAAGATTATTGAAGAGAATGATAAAAGTCAAGAAATTCAATCCAAAGTTGCTTGCTCCACCATCTGCCAAAAAAACCAAAGCAAATCAAATAAATATTTGAGACTGTACTCAGAAGTATATATACACAATATATTCAGAATATTGCATTAACTGCTGGTTATTAAAATCATCTGAGTATGAGAAGAAACTTTGGAATTAATTACAATATCACCTGCCTATAAATATGATCTTTATAAGAGTTAAGAATCTCTATTATAATAGAGTTCAAATCTAAAGATCTTTGCCATCTTCTCCAATTTCTGAACAGCAAATTGACCAGACATTCCCTCTTTTTCAACATTTTAAGCTCATAATCTGGGAATATCTATATAACCAAATTCTAAACTCAAAATTTAACAGTTTTGTATTTTGAAAGGGGGAAATATCTGTTCTCACACCATTGTATTTGCTCCCTCATCCCAGTAAAACACTCTGAAAAAGGTTAATTCACACACCATGAAAGAAAGAGATGAAATCAGAGAGTTTAATGAAAGTTCTAAACCAACTGGAATTGTGACTATGTTGTTACTATAAGATCCCACGGAGAAGGTTTTGGATACTTTGATTAATATCAATTCCAACATCAAATAAAGTACAAGTATAAAAGACCAGAGAGCTATTATTTGCCATGACATGGATATTCTTAGTAATGACTACAAGATTAAAGGAGTTTGATAATTATTGCTACTTGTAAAAAAAATATATTCAGATATTATTAACATTACCACGTTTTTATCATCTGCAGGCAACAGATGGTTCTTACTAAATACTAACAGCATTTAGAAAGATAAAGCACTGCTGAGAATCTGTTTTACTATCACATAAAAAATTAAATAACTAAAAGGAAAGGGGAATAAATTGCTTCTTACATGTTTAAAGTACCTGGTACCAGAACAACTATAAGCTGAATGCAGCCTTAAAACACATACCTTACAAACAAAATCCAACACAATACTAAACTGAATACTAAAAGATTAAATATATTATTTTACAGCTTACAATTCAGATCAAGATACCAGTCTCTCCCAGTATGCCTTCGATTCCATATAGCTGAACCAATGGAGCAGATCAAAGACATGGCAATAAGGATGCAGAACAGAATCAAAATCTGAATATTTGTAATTCGTTCCACATTAGACATTTTTAGAGGTGGACTAGTTGAATTCTGCAAAAGACAAAAACCAATAGTGGCTATTAAATATTAGAAGAGGTAACATGGCTCTTGCTTTTCAAATTACATATTACTACATCCTTTTCTAAATAGTCTCCCAAATATCATCATAAATGCCCTGTTTCTCTAAAAGAAGAAAGAAGCAGCTTATAAATCTATGCATTAGTGTTAGATTTCTGCCACAAGCAGTTTAAAGAACCACACAGAACAGTCGTAACAGCAACAGCTAACAGTAAACAATAAAAATCAATGTTCATACACCTTCATCAGTGCTACTGAAAACAACTAATACAAACCCACATTTTCAAGAAACTGCTTTACAAATCAGAAAAGCAATAAATAAGACATGTATGATCCATCTGAAAGCATTCTTTTTTCTCTACAAATACATGTCAATTTTGATATTACAAAATGCACTAGGCAAAAGAATTTCATAGGCTCTTCCCTCCTAACTTTGTTTTCTGACACAAATGCTTATGTTGGTACTTGAAAGAAAGCTCCATAGGAACACAGTTTTAGGAGCAGCCAAAAGTAAAAAAAGACAAACAGGCAAACTACTAAATAAATAGTTTTCAAAACACAAGTTAGAAAATGGACCCAACAAATACGCTTACCAGTGGAAAAACTGCTCTGTGAGTAAGTTAGTAAAGATAAAAGACATTGCTTCATTTTTATTGGTTTTACTTCATAAGAAAGATGCTGCATTAGTGTCGTTTTACTACTATATTGAATTGAGTCATGTTTTCTGAAAGGATTTTCTGTACCATGGAATAGCATAATAAGGTAACAAAAGAGATAGTTTAGAGAAAATCCAAGTGACAAACCTGCATAAGTTTTGTGTCATGTCCAGTATAGACAACTATCCCATGAACCCACTGAGTATTTCTCAACTGAGCTCCTCGTAGGAGAATCTGATCAGATCCCAATGGAACAGTACTGGAAGGAAGGAGTTTTACATTTTAACATTAAAACTATCAATGCCAATGAATAAATGCAACCAGCAGTTGTTAAAACTAATTTCTTAAAATTTAGGTGATTATTGTAAATATGCTAGGAACCTAATTTTCATAGTTTACTTTTTGGGAGTGTTGACAGAGAGAAAACTTGACAGTTAAAAACAAGTCAAAAATGTAAGTTTCCAAAAATACTACTTACCACTCAAGTTTTATTATGGACTACTAATTTTGATATGGTTCTACTCGGCAACCATACCAGAGCCAAAAACGTCTACGTTTCCTGTAATTTATGACTGTGAAGCTTTTTCCTAAATTTACCACTCAAGTTTTATTATGGACTACTAATTTTGATATGGTTCTACTCGGCAACCATACCAGAGCCAAAAACGTCTACGTTTCCTGTGATTTATGACAGTGAAGCTTTTTCCTAAACGTTTCCTTACAAAGTTTATTTTTCAAAATCCATTTTCAAATGAAACAATTTTGTGAACTCTCAATCCACTCTCCCAGTGAAATAAGTATCCTTTATGAACACAGTTATTTGTAATTCACAGTAATATTTCTTGCACCTTCTTTAAACTGCAAAACCAGAACTGCTGTTCTGGGGTTTGTTTTTTCTTTTCATCAATTAGATGAATTTGTGCTACCTCTAATATGGGCAGAAAAAGAACTCATCCCTGATTTTTCAGGTTGAAATAAGGTCAGGATCCAAAAAGAGTTACTTACCTGCAATTCTTTTTCACTGAAGGTAAATATTATATTAGAGCCACACTTTTGGAACTATCCTACTGCACAAGAACTATATTCAAAATATTCCAAAACTGAATTTCTCAATGACAAATTGCTTGACCAGCAGATGGCATGCTCCTACACATGCTTGAGGCACAACAGCCATCAGCACATTCAATATTTCTTTTTTAAATCAATTTTAAAAATAAAATGATTAGATTAAAAAGAAAAGTATGTTTTTCCCTCTAGCCAGGGAGGAACGATGAATGTGTGGATCTATTATAACTATTACCTTCAGAGAAGAATTACAGGTAAATGTTTTTCTCTTCTTAACGACAAGTACAGTGGAATTATAATAGATCCACACTCTTGCGACTGAAAACTCCGGAAATGCATCTGTAAGAAATCAGTAAATAAAAAATGGAATATTAAGGGGAAAAAAGAAGAGGTATTTAATAGTCAGTCAGTACCATATGTATCAGTCTAAAACCATAAACATGAATAATATTGGATATGGAGAAATAAATACCTGCCAAATAAATAAGAAAGACAGTAAATCTTTGTGAAGGACTCAATGACTCTGGATCTAGCAATGAATCTTCTGTGAAACCACAGAAGACTCCAAATATCAGTATTTGGTAAGTACTGAAGTATTGTAAGAATTTTTGAAGCAGCTTTACAAGCACATACCTTGTAAATGCATGTGTTTTACTTTTAAAGAAACATACTGAGTAAACTAAGGTATCACATGCCTTTCAGCTACCAAATTGGAGGAATTTGAGGTATAGAGTGATGGACTCCATTCCACTCCAGACTCAGACAGAAAGACAAAACATCAATAAAAAACCAAACCAGACAAGAAACTTTTTCTATTCAGCATCTAAAACTGAACCTCAATAGGTAAGGAATGAGATGGTTAAGAAATGAGTTACTAGGTACATATTCCAGAACTATCAGAATTTGTTTAGTACTCACTTCTATCACTAATGCCTATTGCTTTCTGAAGGACAACTAGTATAACAAGTCAAGTTGAAGACATTAGAAGTAAAGCTTAATCCCTCTAGTTTTTTTAGAAGAATAAAGTCTAGTGAGGAACACATCAAAAAAGATTTACTATTCATATTTTAACTTGAGTAGTTTAACAACACATAGCTATCTACTGATAGGCTGAACCTCCCAAGACCTTCCTTGTATTTACATACCCATGCCCATCCAGTCTGATGTTTCCAACAAAGTCATAGAGATGTCGGTTTGGGCTCTCACATTCAATTCTGCCTGAAAGTCTCATCAGGCTTTCTATGTCCTTTATGTCTGACGTTAGTGGCAAACCCTGTAAACAAAATTCATTGGTCATGACATTAAAAATCACTTTCTAATAATAAATCTATGTATTATAAATCTGACAGTGTAAGACCAGTAAACAAATATCCCTGTTGGAGCAAAATGAGACAGCTACACTTTGCTGTCATACTGCTGGATGCTCCAGTGAAAGAGTCACCTTGGCATCTTAAAACACCATGGCCAAGACAGGGTCAGAATCTCTGATATATCTCAGCAAGAATGTCCCTGTGTACTGACAGCACACTCAGTCAAAAACTGCTATTCCCATCCTGCCCCTGAAGGACAATACTGGCACCAGCAGCTACTTTCTGCAGGACTTCTGCCTCATCTATTACCTAGAAGCAATACCAATACTCAAACTACTTACGTTTCTACCTATTTTCCCAAAGAATAACCCTAAAACAAAGCACAAAGAACAACTTAGGAGTAACCATTAATTCCTCTGCTCCTATGATGCCAATAACCAGCAGCTTTTTATTCAAACCATGAAACTATCACAGTCTACCAAAACAGCCATTAAAGTAATAAAATGCTTTTATATTATAAGCAATAATAGGCAAATATAATAGTAGCAATATTCTCCAAAGTGAAAATCCTACCTGTCGAATTTTTAAGTTTGTCTCACCATCTAAGTTAGATGTTTCAATGTAGCACATGGCCTGTGGTTCACTATTAAGACAAAAAAAATCCTGAATTATTTGGAAAAAAAACGCCTGAATTTAAAATTATGTCAAAATCCATAAACTTCCTGTAATCTTTTAGTATCTATTTATGCAAACAGGCTTGTTAATTATGTCAAAATCCATAAACTTCCTGCAATCTTTTAATATCTATTTATGCAAACAGGCTTGTCTTATCAAATCTTGAGAACCAGAATAATTACAGCTGAATCTGTAAAAACAAACAGTACATTTTCAGAGAAGTTTGCCAAACCCAAATCTCCTTCCATGAAACACTGCTAAAAGTGCTGTACACAGCAAAAAATAAAATCTTTTTACATAAGATTAAGATATGAGCACAAGCATAGTGCATTCATAGTGCCTACTGCAGTAGGCAGCAGTTTAGACACAAGTAGTTTTCTTGCAAAGGGTTCTCTTAGGAAAAAACCTCTCAATTATGGATAACATAATCCAGTTTTTGAAATATATCATCCTTATGCGATTTCAAAGGCTTTCTTTAAATAAAAAGTTTTAAGTTCATGCAGAATGCTACTACCTGAATACTTCATCTATGGACACAGTGAGAAATGGCTTATTCCCTGCATTGAATTTTTTTCAATACAAATTTTTGATGTGTAACACAACAGTGATTTTAAATTTTTTAAAATACTCTCAGATTTTAAATCATATTACAACCCTTATAAAACTGTTAATGAGGAACACAGATGTAGAAGGAGAAAATTACTTTTCTGCAAGTAGGCAGTAAACAAAAACAGCCTAACTGGTCAGGAGCTACTCCAGTCAGCTTCCATTTTCTGGGCATGACAACAGATCACCGACTACTTATATCTATGACAGAAAGTTTTGATTCTGAAAAGGACCAAAGAAGTCATAAAACCTCCTTAAAACTTAGAAGAATCAGGATTTACTCTCTGCACCATTTTAAAGCTTCTAATGTTTTCCTTCTTTCTAGCATAAAATTCAAGCATCAAGTGCTTTTAAAATTTTCTTTATTAATGCAAGAGTGGCTGATAGGTGACACAGTTTTAGAATATTTGCAGGATAACATTAAGTTGGTTATTCTAACACAATTTTGTAAAGCACAAGCATTACAATGTGACAAATCAGTATCATTAGTTACTTTCAGACTAGCGTTTTCTTCTTGGCAAACTTTTCTAAAAATATAACTTTTATTTAGGTTGTTTGGATGGAATCCCCTGTATAAGGCATTATCACAACTCCAGCATTTTTATTAACAATAAAAAACAAACAATATTTTTGTGAAGCACTTTTAAAACAGACTAAGGCAGCAAAGACACTTCAGGTGAGACACATGCTTAACTGAAATAACTGTAGTAGATTGCAGCGACCTCGAAAGTAAGTTACAGTTAGATCAAGGCAGGCCCATTGATTGGTTAGGGAAAAACAAAGTGTAGTAACAGTGCAGACAATAGCATAAAGTGGACATGTCTAAGGAACATGCATTTTGTCACCATACACAAGGACAATGCTGCTTTTGCCATCACATGCAGCAGAGATTGTGCAACATCCAAGTTTGTGCAGAGGGTCCTCTACCAGTCCTACCAACGTCAAACTATATTCTTTGCTGAAAATAGTGGGTTGGTAGAAACATGCATATTCCTCTTCATTTGGTCTGAGGAACTGAACATATATTCATCCTGGGGTTTAATTGTATTTAATCAATGACAAGTTCTCCGATAAAATTTTATGGGTATAGTGTAGAAACAAAGAGGACTGAAAACAAATTTTCATTTCTTGGAGTGTTGCCATGAATTTACACTTTAATCATCTCTACTTCTATCAACTGAACCCTAATTTTATAAATATGTAGGTTTTGTTGAATAAAGGTGAATAGCAAAGCAAAGATTCTCAACATGGCAGTGTTCATACTTGGTATATGAGGACCCACATACACATATCCTGTGCAACTAGTTTATTCTAACCTTGATGACAGACTGATGAGATCAGCTGGGAGATGTTCCCCATTGGTCACTTTCACTACTTCCCCTACTGCCACCTACACATCCCAGTTTGAAATTATTAGAACAGAAAAATAAGTGACAGGGAAAAAAAAAAACAACAAATAAACCAAAACAAATGAACAAAGACAAAAAGACAAGAGTTTGAAATTATTATTCAAACAATACATGTTAATTAAACGTCTGATGACAATTTTTTCAAAATCTATTTTCATCAGGTCAGAAAGAAAAGAGCTAGAAAACTTTAATTTTTACTCAAGTGAATTGTTTTACTGTAAGGCACCAATTTTAAGCTGCAGAACACATCGACAATGTACAGCAAAAAACCCCAACTGTTATGCTTATTATTTCTCAACTGAGTTTCTAGCCACACCACACATCAATAAAAAAAAACAACAAAAAAAAAAGATTTTCCAACAACTTTTCTGAAGAGCCTGGTGACAACTACCTTTTCTATGCAGACATGCTTAAAATTATTTTGTATTTTGTTTCAGCTTTGTACATTTCTGTGTACGCTGAACTAGCAAGAACCATATGGAATTAAATCTCAGAGGTTTGTGTCCTTTCACTGTAAGAGATTATAGTTTCCTAAAATGATTAAGATCACCTTATTCTCCAGAAATTGCTCTTGCTGGTAAAAAGAACCAAATATTATTAGTCTGAACTAAAACCAGGCCCACAGGCTTGCACTGCTTTTGAAACCTAAAATGCAACTGGGCATCAATAAACACCTGAAAAGCAAAATCAGTGAGACTGCTCCACATGGCCACGTGGAGATGAGAGATGAAGGACAGCACATGCCACGACACAGGCAGAATTAGAGGTAGTGTAGCAGTACAGGGTTCTGTCCTGGAAGGAGAGCTGCCACAGCACCTAGTAATATAACTAAGGAGGACGTTTTAGCTGGAAGAAATGCCTGAACTGGGCCCCAAAAAGCAATCATGATTCACAGAGTCCTCATCACAAACTGGAGCCTAGAAGAAAACCTGACAGGAAAATTAAAGGTAAGTAATGGTCATAGTTCGACACATAGAGTGTGTTAAGGGCAGGAAAGTGAGGTTAAACAAAGTAGTAACAGTCCTGACCAAGTCCATAGCAACTAACTATTATTTCAATTTATCAACATGTGATACAGGATTCCTTTGGGGGGACAAGGCTGGCAAAGAGGCTGTGCAGGCAGTTGGTATTTTTCTGTGTGTAAATCACACCTGGAGAACTCTGTGCCACAAGCAGCCACTAAATCCAAAAGGGCAAAACTGTGAAGACATCTAGGCATAGATTTGAATTTAGAAAATTACTCAGGAAGGTTATGAAGAAGCTGGTCTGAGAGGATGGAATCTGTTCCACCTGCAAGACACCAGGATTAGTGTGACAGAACCTATTATCAGGCCAAGAGAACAAGTGTTCTTGCTGCATGTTTGTTGCCTATGAAGATCTTGGTGGAGAAGCACCAATAAAATTTATGAATGCTTCTCAAAGCACAGAAATAAAAGGTTTATAGAGGACACCCAATACAAAACCAGCTAAGTTATGACAAACATTAGCACTGAAGACAGACTAGGGGGAAAATTTACAGTATCATCTGGCAACTACTCTACACTTAATAATGATTTCATTGAAGTGTTTTAGAAACAGCTACTCTTAATTTTGAGACCTAATGGAAGACAGAATAAACAATGTACTAGCCTATGCTACAGTTTGTCAACAGAAACACAAGATCTTAACTTTTTTAATTGTAGGTATGAGTGGATTCATTAACTTCAGTGGGATCATAGAAGGTTTATACCTAGATCATAATCATACACATAATAATGATTCTGCTTGTGCCAGAAAGGAAAACCAAAATACAAATTACCACATTTAAGTAATAGTTATTAAAATGGATTCTTAGAGTATGTTTTCTGTTGACCTGATCAAATAGATGTTGAAAAATGTGCATCTTCCACATAAGATGTGGATTTCTTAAATAAACTGTCCAAGGAAATGATGATAAACAACCTCTGATTATCCATGTGAAAAGAGTCACAGCATAACACACTATAGATTAAGTCTTGCTTTTAGTGCTGATATCATTAATAATATATATATATTAGACAATGAAATGAGTGCTCAGCTTACAAGCAGTGCTAATTTGATGATTCACTTCACTTTTTTCCTGATTCATCTATCAAACTGGTGACTACATCCATTAAAAACCCTGTAATATATCCATTTTAATTTACTTACTGGATGCAATTCGTTGGGTACATATCCAAAAGCCAACCTGATTAAATATGGCAGTGGAGGTCCAATTTTTAGACAGAGAATCAGCCTTTTTTGTTATTATATCTAACAGCAAAACAACATACTAAGTTTTTCTTAGTGGCAAATTGAATGCCAGTGTCATTTCCAAACTGCAATTGTCACAGTTTAAAGAAACATTGCCTTAAATGACAAATGACCAGTTGTACAAGAGACTACACTTCAGAAGAGCAGCATCTTTGTTTATTCTTTATTTCCTTGGAGCAATCACAAATAAATAAATAAATAAATGCAGGGTAGAGAAACCAGCCTCTACACTATAAGCATCAGTGGGCATCTCTACCTTGATGAGAGCAGTACAGTGTCAGCAGGTATATACTCTTTGCCTTTTATTATAACTATATCTCCAACATCTACCTGAAAGAAAACTGGGAATTGGTTAATGGTCTCCAACAAAATATGTTATCCCCTTGTTTTAAGCACAGTAAATATTTACCTGCTGAATTTGCTAGAAAGACTGTTAGGAACTCAAACAGTTATGGAAGCCTATAGGTGTTCAGCACACAAAAGTCACTGGTATTCTTTGGAAAACTAATCTTTATTAGGCCTAATACTGACTTTCTCTATGCAGTTCTTTACTTTTGCTAGTTTAGTAAAATACTTAATTGGAAAAGTTGAGTTACAGAAGAAATTAAGCTCCCCTAAGATCACAGTTTTACTGCATCACACTAGAGACCTTATCCTTGCTTCTTCAAAGGCACCAGCCAATTTCATCTGAACCTTGCCTCCAAATTACTGTGGGCAAATTTTCTTCAAGCTTTCAGGTATGTATACCAATAAAACTAAGCGACTAGATAGGCAGGATCACATTTAGTCCTTGAAAGTTACCTTTAAGATTCCCTTCCTAACTGCTGCGTAATAGTCCTAAAATTCTCATGAATTAAGCCAAGGAAGTTCAACAAATACACAAAGTAACTAGTTTTCAGAAAGAATTTTCTGCCTTGGCAAACCAAATAATACTAAGGAAGTGTGTCATTTTGCCATATGCCATCTTATTATTCAAGTTATTTTCACTGAACTTAAAGCCCACCATTTTATGGCAGTTTTGCCTGACTCCTGCCATCAAAAATTACTTGATCTCAAAGTAAGTTTTTGAAAGATAATTATTAACAAACAAAAAATAAAATACAAAAGTATACATGTCCTATAATGCCAGTTAACTTTTACAATTTACAGTTATTTGGAGAAATAAAGCAAATATTAAGTATGTATTGTGCTTTAAAAGTCACCAGTGAAAACACACACCTTTTCCCAGTGGACGATCTCCCATGCACCATTTCGTAGTACTGAAAAGAAAGGGAAAAAAAGATAATTTTCCAGTTGCACAGTCTAACTGCAGTATACAGGTATGTGCTAGATTCCTTGGGAAAAGCCATCCAACAACTCATTTACATAACATTTTACAGCATCCCTTGTTTCTGTGAATTCAGGTCAAGCATTTCAATTATACAGCACATTTTCTTTGTAACAGTTTTTGTACCACAGAATTTTAATACAAAGTCAATAAGAACACTTTACAGGGTTTGAGAATCAAATAAATGTGATACAGATTTTATGATAATGTGGTGTTTTACAAAATAAATTAGTAATTGGAATAAAGTGTTCCAAAGTTAAAAAGTTATGAAATTATCTGAGGGGGTGGGGGGAAAGGCCAAGAGGAAAAGATAAATTCAAATTTTTTTCTCAGTTCAAATATTGATAAGATTCATACAAAAAAGATTCATAAAAAGGTACCAGGAAACTTCTTAGAGTTCCTCTGTCCTTACTGCTATTGGTAAATCAGAGAAATTTAGGATCACAGATTGCAATCATCTCCTTGAACATACTTGAAATCCTGAAAATCAACCCATGCCATTTAGCATAATATTTAGTATAGGTTTTAACCTGGTAATTGCAATTAATATTGCATCCATGCTCCACTATTCTACTTTTAAGTAATACTGTTATGATACAAAAAACATGCCTTGTTCCCATGCTCCACTATTCTACTTTTAAGTATTACTATTATGATACAAAAAACATGCCTTGTTTGCCAGTTAATTGCCAAGATTGTGTTTTCAGAGAATAATAAATGTGACTTGCTCTTTGGCATGTGTGTGGAACACTCAGGAATTTAAGGAACAATTACCAAAGACCCTAATGAGAGGTAACCAAGAAGGGTCCGAAAAGAGAGTGAAAAAAAATCTTTTATTAATTTAAAACTTTTTACACTCTGGACAAGAAGAAAAACTTCTTCCTTCCTCCTGCCATTTTCCAAAATTGAATTATTCAAGATTTGCTGGTGGAAAAAGAATTATGGTATGTGTACTCAGAAGTGCAGAGACTTTCAATCATAATGTAGGCCCACTAAATATATTGGTGATTATGGTCTTTTAACAGCTACAGCATCACCTAGGTTAAATAAGTTCATGTTCGAGTTTCTTAGGAACCTCATAGCCTTAATCTAGAACATACTCTATTTTTTCAGGGTAAATTATTATTTCAACTGTTTACATTCCAAATTTTGAATTAATCTGAACATGCCATTTCCCACTCAATTACTTGTCAGCAGTTCAAATTACATTACTATCATTTACATTCCAAATTTTGAATTAATCTGCACGTGCCATTTCCCACTCAATTACTTGTTAGCAGTTCAAATTACATTACTATCCTTTACAAAAATTCAATCCCCTTCATTAACAGGCTTTAAAAAATCCTACCTTGAGTTTGTTTCTTGTTCACTGCGTTATCAGCTTTATGCCTTTTCTAAATTAAAAATGCACAGTGGTTAAAGACTTCTACTGACATGATAAAGCTTTCACACTTCAAATAAAACCCACATCTATTACCCCTTCCCACTCATCAATTCAACAAACCAATTAAACATTTAAACAGGTCTATTAATTACTTGCATAGTTATGGTCATCAGGAAAGTCACACTCAGTTGCAGATAAACTGTGTTGTGCTCAAATGCTCTCTCGTGTGGGCAGTCACTATCTAAACAAGTTCTTTATTTAAGGAAGTGGTGCATTTCTGTACCCTATCTCTGCCCTTTCCTGCATCTGGGAGATGATTCTATAGAGCAAAGATCATGAAATGATTCTTCATGTGTCTCATACAGATCTGAAGTCAAGCAATGACTGTGTAAACATAAAACTTCACTTCCACATAAACACCCATGGACAAACGATAACAGACAAACAAAAATTGACAGAACAAGTCCCCAAACAGGTCATGACGTCCCTCAGTTTTGATGGAGCTGTGAGAAATTTTTTGACAGAAATCTTTTGATTCAGCTATTAATCAGCATTTTCAAAGTAATGACCAAACTCACTTTAACTACCAAGGTTTAGCAGAGTACTAGTTTAAACACAGCATTTAAGACTAATAAACTCAGTTTTTCCTGAGGAGGAACATGTTTTGTAAAATTACTTTAAATAGAATCAACTGGTTTAGGTAAGCTTTTTGAACAGGGATATAGAACTGATGCCTTTGAAATAAAAAGGGAACCAGAAGCAATCTTGTAAATTGAAAGAAAAATGTCAAGCTACTTGAACAATTTATTGCTAATAAAATGCTGATATGACTCTGAGCTAGCAGCATTTAAAAGGCTACCTTATCACTTTGCAAAGCTGAATTTAAAGTATTATTTTTTACTAGATTTTCACAGATTATCAGCAGATTCCCCCTGCAAAAACATAGCTGATTGTACAAATGAGTAACCTTCGATCAAAGCGAAAGCAGAACTCATTTTCACAGATTATCAGCAGATTCCCCTTGCAAAAACATAGTTGATTGTACAGATGAGTAACCTTCGATCAAAGCAAAAGCAGAACTTGACCAAAGCAGATGTTTGCCTAGTGTGAATTTCCTTCAGTTTGAAAAGTAGCAGTTTAATATCAGTTGCTTTCTGATCTATGATGGGTGAAATCATAGGAAACAGCTGACAATCTAGCACTGCATGTCACAAATTTCACTAGCACTTCTGAAACATATATGGAAAACACATGCTGCTCATGAATAATGTCCTCTGCTAACATCTTTTGCTACTTGGGATTTCATTCCAGAAAAAGAAACATTTGGTTCTTGAGCTAGAGGTATTGTTCTGGTAAGTGTATTTATTGGTATTGATATACAAGGTTCCAAAAGCCTTAATATTAGATGAAGATTACCATTCCTGGAGATCCCAGATATCTCACTATGGAAAGAAACTGAGACATAATGAAAATTACAGGTTAAGGGAAAACACTGAATATTTTACTATGCAGCAAGTGGTCAGCTTTCCAGGAAAATAACAGTACAGCTGTATTGCCTTTAGGTATTTGGCAATGAGAACATGATTGTTTTAGCTGATCTATGCAAAACCCACTAAACTTAATCCCTGCCTTTCCTCAAACCCTGCCAAACCATGCACTTCAAGTTGCAAAGAACAAGTGGTAGAAAAAAAAAATGACAAAAGAAAAGCAACTGGATGAGATAATTTTAAAAAGGACACTTTGTACAGTAGCAGCAGCCTCAGTTTTATATTTGCCTAGACGCTGACAGATGGTGTAAGTCTGTAAGCATTAACAGCAGAATGGTTAAAAATATCTGAAAGAACATGAATTGATTTTATGGCTTTTTTTTTTTTCAAAAGGCATTTTGTTTATGTAAAGAGAGAGCAACAAAGGCATTTAAGGAGAAGCTGACTATTGGGCAGCCAAAACTAGAAATGCCAAAAGTGAAGAAAAACATTTAATTGTGTCTTGCACAACTGCTCAACTCTGTGACCCAGGAGCTTCATACAACCCAAGTGCACTGTATCTTGCCTGTTTCAAACCTTCTTTGCAACACATCATTCTTCCTCTTGATCACGTTTCTGCACATACACTGTAATTCTGCTCAAACACAATAAATCTGATGCTCCCAGGAAGCTTATTATTTGTGTTCAGGGAAAGACTATACTTCTTCAATGTGACTCAAGCCAGAGGTTCTCACAATTCTTCTGTAAAATGTTAGTCTAGTACCTCCCTCACAGACTGAGCTTAAATCCAGCTCACAACATAAATAGTGGGAGTAAAGGACTCTGCTCATGTTGGAAGGAAAAAAACAAATTACAATTTTTGAACCAAATAAATATTTCATGGTTATCTGGTTTTAATATAGGTTCCACCTGAGATGAGATCAGTAGCTTCCAATCTTCTTTTAGCAGAGTCCTTGCTTGAGAGAAAATGCAGTACTGGACTTGACTGAGTTCTGTGGAGTCTTTAGCTCCAGTTAACACTTGAAAAATAAGTTTGCACTTCATTTCAAAGAGCTATTTGACTAGAAACAATCTATATAATAAACACACCAGTCACTGTTTTGTCATGCTATTGTCACTTGTATAAACAGTAAACACACCTTTGAATTGTAACACCATATTCCTAAGATACCAACTTTGAAAGTAAGTAGCTTCCCATTCTTTCAAAAGCATCCAGAAGGCAAGAATGGGTCAGCACAGAATTATTCAGGCAAGGTTTTGCAATATTATCTATGAAAAACATGGAAGCTCCTTATAAAATATTGCTATTAAATACTTACAATATCCTCTATTATCTCCTTCACTGCAGCTACAGCTAAAATAAATAAGAGAGGGACCAATGTTGTGTAACGGCCTGTTGGTGATACATCTGGTATTTGCTGTAAAAAAAAAAAAGGAGAGAAAGTAAAAATTTTTGCACTGCTGGTGGAAAACATTTTTAATAAAAGAAGCAGTAATTTCTGTGCAAATAAAGACAAGACAAACAACTTCACTTTTAAGACCTGGTGCTGATTATTTCCAAGATAGATTTACTGTCTTCAGTTCAAAAGCAGCTGATACAATAAAAGACCATTTGAATCTTTAATAGTAATGTTAAGTGGAGCTATTTCCAGAGGTTTTAGTGCCTGCAGAATGTTCACCTTCCATTTCTGTGATTCACATTATATTAAAATAGTTATTTATAAAACACAACTAATTTTCTCAGTTTAGATTTTTGTTAAGAGTGGAGACATCTACGTCCAAACTTGTATTCCAATTGCATGTTATTTTCCAGGCAAAATATGAAAACAAAAGGGTCATCAGCCCATACTCTGATTGCATTATCCTGAGTTTCTCTCTCCTGGCAGTGTCATCTCATTGACAGCCCGACAGGAGATAGTGGTCTTCAAAGTCCTAATGCTCCACAATGACCTCCACGACACACAAATCTACATACTCTAAAAAATGCATTTGAAATTATGCAGAAAATGTGCTTTTATCAAATATGTTTGAAATGCAGAACTAGTAAATGAGAATTATGACTGCACCTGACCACAGTTCAATTTTAATTCATCATCAGTTAATGCATTCAGAGAATAGTATACAAAAACCCACAGTCTGCTTTATCTACTTGAACTACTGTGAAACAAAAATATTCTGACAGATGGGCAAAATGTTATCTACTTCTGGAAAACAGTCTCAGTAACCTGGGTCAGGGATTGCACTTTACAAACATACTTCATGAAGTTACAGTGGTGACATAAAAAACACTGTGTGCTTTCTTCCTAACCAGTACATTAACCAGCTGGTATTTGGGAAATAGCTGCTGTAGTATTGGACTCCACAACTTATTTTCTTCATCCAGGCTCAATTTCAATCCTTTATCTCTAAGAATAAATAATCACTCTCAGCTGCAATTCCTGTCTGTCAAAAGAGCCTACAGAATTCAAGTTCATAAAGTCCAGGTGTTTAGGCAGTACCCTCCTTTAGAAGAAATGCCAAGGAAACAGTTTTCTGTGGCTGCCAGATATTTTTAAATGGAATTTTCCTGTCACAATAGTCTGTTCCACCTGACAGTATTTCAGCTATACTTAACCTGTTTTACAGAAAAATCTTTGTGTTATCTCCAAGGACTAAAAAAACCACAAATCCAAAAATTTATTAAAGGTATGTCTACATGATACAGCTATTCTGAGAGGCCAGCTAGCTTGGAAAGGATGGGAACACCAACATCAGTATCTCAGCATCTCTCTCTTTGGGATAAATGCTCTCTTAGCAAGCTTAAAACTCTGGCACCTCATTGTTGATCTTACCTGAAGTAATGCAATAAAAAGAAAGAATGCATTAGCAGCTCTTCTGAACTGGGAATAAAGGAACCTTGGCAGGAATGTGATAATGTTGTACTTTGCAGTGCTGAGAGAGAGACAAAAACACATGCTATTATTACAGTGCAAAAAATTCTGCAAATGTATTCTTTCCCTCTCAGTTACAGGAACTTGCAAACGAAACAGAAACTTTTGTGATTTGTGCTAGTACACACATTTGTTTTGGCTAAAGTGAAACTGAAGGAGTTTTGCAGGGACATCCTGCAAGCACCCAGGAACTGGCTCACACTTAAGAAATCATTTAAACTATAAAGATTGGTTTAAATCTAAAAACCTGTACTGGTCACTGAATAGCAAGTTCACATTTTTATTTTAAACTGATGAAGACTGGATGTTAAGTGTGCTTCTGCTAAGCTGCAAGAAGAGAATCTAATTTATCGTAGTGTATCAATCCATGCTAAGCCAACACTCCAAACTGAGCTCCTAGCTCTTCATCAGCCTTACATCTCATTAAGAACAGATTGCCACCATCTAAGGTCCTAAAACAATAAATGTGAAAACAATCCTGAAAAAAAATGTATAAGCAAAAGACTTGTAGCAATACTTTAACTCCTTTTCAAGTCAGTCATATTTACTTTGACTTTGCATAAAACAGCAATGAAAGGGGAAATGAACATATCCTGCTAAAGAGCTCAACGCTGTCATGTAACAAAGCAAAAGAGAGAAAAGACAAGTTGTATACACAAATAAACAGCATTATAAAGTTTCTCAAGGTGATGGAAAATCCCACTAACATTCTTCTCATTATCTATATAATTCCAGCACATTATCAAAGGTATCTTCAGAAAATACACCTGCTGGGGACAGAGATATCTTTATCATTCATTTCCTTTGAACTTTAACAACCAAACTGAGGATGCTACCAGATCTAAATATACATTGCTTGAGAGTTTTCAGTGTATGACTTAAGATTCATCAACAGCAAACAAGAAAAACACAACATAAACCACCAGCAGAGTCCCTAAAGCCTGAACTTGAAATTCAAAACTAGTTCCATAAGCAACCACAGCACCTTTGTAACTGCCTGACTGAAAAAGACAAACATTTCCCAAGCACAATGCTGTGCTCAAGTGCAGGACATCTGCATTGGCATTCATCTACCAACAATATGTTCAAAAGATGAACTGAACTGAAACCTGAAGAACAAATCTGTCCTCTAGGGACATACTGATGGTACAGCTGTAAAGCATCCAGACCTTCCCCACTGTGTTCTTAAAAATTCAGAAGGTTAGGTTTGTAATTGAAACAGCTCTACTTGTCTCCTCACTTCACTTCATTCCCCCTGCCAGAGCCCAAGACTAATTAGTGGTTAAAGGAAATTGCAGAAGTGGAATAAACAGAACCTTTTGGTTTGCTATGCAACATGCAATGTTCTGGTGGGTTTTTTAATACCTGACATGATTATTGCAGAATTTGGTTGGCTGGGGCTGATTGATGAATATAGTTCTCACTTCCTCTTGATCAGCTAAAGAAGTTTTCTCAGAAATATCCTCTGTCTTCTCATAGCCTGTAAAAACACAGTATGATTTTCCACATAAACAGATTTACACAGACAAGGTCCAAGTTACCTCATGACAAAAAAAAGGATACTTATTGTGAATGTGAACTCAATGTATTTGCATTTCTCACAAGTAATGACCCCTGAACCCCCCCAAAAGTATACAGCAAGATGCTTAGTAAAAATCTGCACCCTCACCCCTGCAAAGGTAACTGAGTGGCCTAACAGGGAGACCTGCCAACTTCCTCTGCACATGACTGCACATTAGCAGATCCCATGGACTCCTGCATTGCCAGGTTTTGGATGGCATCCCTTCACTCCAGAGGACTCATACTTGAAAATAGAAGGGAAACCTCACCACATGATCCCTTGGAGAAAGTACGTACATTTTTGATCAGGGTGTGTTCAAAAAGAATGCATTTAACACACAGCAAGAAATAAAGAGTTGGTTGCCCCTATAATCCATTAATGTTTCCCAGCCAACAGAGGAACACTGATCCAAACATTCAGAAAGTCAACCAATAAAATAAAACCCTCAAGTACAAAATCAAGACACAAAGAATAAAAACCACACAACACATGCACAAACAACAGCATCAGCCAGTACAAAATTCTGATTATGAAAAATCCGTGCGAAGAATGAAAGAACTTAAGATGCAGCAGCCATTCTAATCTCTTTTTAGTTTTTAAAAGAAGTGTTAGAGGTTATTGATGTGCTACAGTATTAAACTGATGTGAACCTAACTTGCTTCTTGTCTGTTGACCACACTAAGCTGTAAGGAAAGCATTGTTCCAAGGCATAAAATTAAAAGAAGCATCACTCACTTTGACCTAAAGGCCACAACAATCTAAGGTCACAACAAATTCTGAAATACCTCTTAGTAATAATTTTTAAGTCTTATACCTAGCAAACCAGCAATTAACATAGATCAGATAGGACTGTTACACTCTACTAGTGAGGCCTGCCATTCAGAAAGTACAAATATATTCCAAAACTTTTCAGACTCTGCTGTGGCTTGCAGGCTTGTTGATATTTAACCAGGGTTGAGCTGATACTTAACCACAGCTGAATTATCCAACAGATTCTATGACATATGTTCTTACATGCCCCCACTGACAGAAAAGCATCTGACTTGAAAAACGTTGCAAGCCAGAACTTTAAAAATAATAGGAAATGCAAAGACATCATACTACTCTGACAATTTATTATGTAGAAACATGAAGTTTCAAAACTAATTCCCTCTTAATATTCAGAATCACACCCTCTGATCATGTATTTTGATTATTTTATTGTTTATGTCATACAGTGTCAAAACCAATTTAAAAAGTGCTTTCACCATTTTCAACCATTACCCTAACAAAAAAGTTCATTTCCTAAACTGCTGCATAATCTAGAATGACCACACATAATATTTTGTTCTGCATTCTGAAAGTTATTTACTAGCAAAACAAAGAATTTGGAAATTATCGATGGATAAGTCAAAACACCACAAATTTCATTCAAAGTCACTCAATAACTAACTGAGGGTTTGGTTCAGGATTTCCTTCAATTTCTTCAATGTTAACAGAAGTAAATCATATGCAAGAGTGGGAAAAGTCAAGTAAAAAATCTGAAACAGAATTGCCATCAATTCTGAAAATATGGAGACTGGGTAATTATTTCCCCGGGTACACATTGTACCTGAAAAAATACTCAGAGCAAGAAGTGCATTTTGCATCGAATACACTTTTCCAGTTTTGCCAGAAAAAAAACCCCTATCTTCAACAGAGTTCAACTAAATAAATAACCAACAAACAAACAGACAAAAAACACCCCCAAACCAACATGAGCTTCTTTCAACAACTGAACCCATTGAAGACCATATTTTGCTTCCAAGAATATATTTGGAAGCAGTAACTCTCTGCCAACACACAGTAATTGCAGGGACTCTTCCTAAACTAGTTTTGATTAAGAAGTTTCTAAATTAGTAAAGCAACAGTAAATTCTAAAGTGTAAACGTTATCCAAATATTTTCCTTATCTCTAATTTTCCCTTTAGTTAGGGTAGTTTAACACTTTCAGCTTTCATTACTTAAACCAGTCTCATTTTCATTACAAGAAAGGACAAAGATACCTACAGATAGACTGTAATATGGAAATTAAGGGAGAGAAGGAAAACCCTCACCCAAATCACCAGGATTTTAATTCACTCCCCTTAATCATCTTCTTTATTCTCTAAGTAGAGCACTCAAAAGCTTTGAAAGCTGATGCTGTAGCCAAGAACCTCTTACATGACTAAGTGCTGTGGTTTAACTTGGCAGGCAGTTAAACATCACACAGCCATGCACTCACCTTCCTTCCCCCAGTGATGGGGCAGGGAATCAGAAAAAATGTAAAACTCATGGGCTGAGATAAAGACAATTTAATAGGATAGAAAAAAAGAAGAAAAATAATAATAATGATGCTAAAAGAATATACGAAACAAATGATGCAGAGTTGCTCACCACCTGCTGACTGATGCCCAGCCAGGCCCTGAGCAGCAGGCTGGCAGCCCCCAGCCAAGCCTCCCTCCATTTTAGCATCATGCCAAATGGTACAGGATATCCCTTTGGTCAGTTGGGGTCAGCTGCCTCAGCTGTGTTCCCTCTCTAATGTTTGTGGACTCACAGCCTCCCCCCCAGCATGGTAGTATGAGCTGACAAGTCCTTGATTTAGTGTAAGCACTGTTCAGCAACAACTAAAACACCAGTGTATTATCAATATTATGCTCACCCTAAATCCAAAACACAGCATTGTACTAGCTATTAGGAGGAAAATTAACTCTATCCTAGGCAAAACCAGGACAGTCAGTTTGCTAGCTCCTGTTCCTGAAGAATGAGACACAGTTCAAAGAGGGATCACTAAGAAAAAGAAGATGCCTTTGGAGTTATTTGCAATGTTTGTTATTTGCAATGCAGTGACAGACCTTCAGTGACACAGTAGGCAGTGGGAAACTAACCATCAGTTGGTCCTTCTGACAGAGGACAGAAGGGAAATGATCTGCTTGAACGTGCCAGTACCACTGAGATGGCCAAACCTGTTCTAGAACTAGACCAGGTTTTTCCCCCTGTTGTGAAAAACTGAGATCTCAACATAGCCTGCAAAGAAGAGCTGGCAGAAAAAAAAAAGCCCCAGACACAAGTGATTGTAATGAGTACCACATCTGGTAAAACATATGGTCCTAAAGACCATGACTAGAAATACCTGAGGATATATTAGGCACTACAAAAACAGTCTGCTGAAGACAATCTGATGACTACTACAGAATTTCAAAACACTTTTGCTCTTCATGTGAAAGTCATCTCATCTTCCACAAGTTCAGCTTCACCTAGTTTTTTACCTCCACTAATATGAAGAACTAGTTATTGCCTACTGGTTTTGGCAGAAAGCACCATGGCACCTCAAATCTCTACCCTTTCTCAATAACCTAACATAGCTCACTGAACTCCACCAACACATAGAGGAAAAGGATTAATGTTTCAATCTTCGTAGAACCCTAATAAGAACTGCACAGCACAATTCCAGTCTCCCACAGCCTCTCAAAAGAAATAAAATGTTTGGAATGATTTCATTTTGTATTATTTAATATATGTATATATTAACTGTGAAACTATATATAGCCAAAGTAACCACAGTTAGTTACTGTATTTCATAAAGCTAGATGTAAGCTATACTACTCAAAGATTCCCTGTGTGTTTTGAAATTGCAAAATAAACTACACCAATTTCCTAAACTTGTTTAAAAGCCCAGATCTTCCATGGCATACCACTTTAAAATTGCAGCATTTCCTAGGCTGATGGTGAACACCAGGTGTTCTTTGCAACAGGGATAACAGACCAAAAATCTATTAAAAAAGTTAGCAGCATGCCTGGTTATCTTTTATCAGCCATGAAGAACCTGCAGAGGTTTGGAAGAATGACACAAAATCAGTAGGTCCTTTTTGTTCAAATTCTTTTCTCTATGCAGGTAACATTTGTCTTACAGACCTTAAAACACCTACAAGTTTTACTCTGCAATAATTTACAGTCTGTAGTGCCAATTCTTCTGTGCAACTGTTGACCAGTTCTTGGGAATGACACATGTGCACATTGTTCTGACAGTTCTGGCTTGGCTTCTTTCATGAATAGTTGACTTTCACTAATAACAGTATTACTATCTCTTTATGTGAGTGAGAGCTTAGTTCTGAGATGATGTCAAGACAGTCTAGCCTGGTAAGGTAGTTTATGATCTATGGAAAAGGTCTCTGAAGCAGAAATTAGTTGCTGCAGTGACAGGAGAGAAAAATGAGGTTTCAATCCCAAAGATACAATACAAAAATTCTAGAATAAGGAAAGCAGTATTAGGCTTGTCTGTCAGACCCCCACAAGTCTGAGGCTACTCTAACAGTGCACACCATAGCAGCACTTAAATGGAAGCTGCTGTTTGTGATTACAGTATTACCAGTGACTTCCAAAGAACACAGAGGGACCCTGACAGTAACAGCTCTGCACTGTAGGTAAAACTTTGGTGGAGTTCTCTGAAGGCAGCCTTATCATCAGCTTGCACAGTGCTTATCTGAGACCTGTATGATGGCCAGAGGGTTTTACAATTCCTTTATTCGAGAGTCTCTGTCAAATGCTAGGGATGAGACCTGCATTGCAGAGTGCTGAAGTTCTCTTTTTTAGAAAACAGCAACATTTACTCACAAAGACCTGTTTAGAAATGCCAACCACATAGTCCAAATGTGGACTTGGAAGCCATTTACCTCAAAAAGAAAAAAGAAACAGACTCATTGATGTTAGTTTCACTGTGAATGATGTATAAACAAACTGAACTTAATATAAATAAAATGAACTAGTGTCACATTAACATAACATTAAGAAAACAGTAACAGATTTTAAATGCTTTTTCTTCAAGTAGTATTCTATATGGTAAAGAATAGTATGAGACAGTAACTCCACTGGTACGATGGAAAATCTATCATGTCATTTTGCAAGAGTCAGGTCTCTTAAAAGATGTTTCATATCTATTTTCAGCCCTAAAAAGGTATTTTTGAGAAGACTTAAACCCTATACTCAATTGCCTCACAGTCATTCAACCCAGAACAAATAAGCTAGCCTAATTTTTTTCCTTCTACTGCAACTGCACATCTTACATAGTCAGTTACCTTTAGGAAACACAATGTTTGTTTGCTTAATAACCATTAAGAACCCTGTAATTAGATCATTTTAAAGGCAGCATCAATTTTCCCTATTTATTTATTCACTCCTCAGCTTGCAGTGAAAACCAACTGTCTGGAACAATAACAAGTGGAAAAAAACTGAAAATAAGCACAGAAGACCTGGACATTTAACTGGTCCAATTACATGCATCTACTAATCACTGTGAGCACAGCAGGATGGCTGCTCTGGTTGCAAACACATTTCCAAGGTGTCTCTGGAAGGATGCACATTCTTCCTTTCTTAGAAAGATGCATTCTTGTATTTCTTGGCCAGCTCCTAGGCAGAGCCAGATCCAGACCTCCTACAAACCTACTTTTGGGGGAGGAAGGCATGTAACGTGGGAAAAATGGAAAAGAACATCGAGCTAACAGCCTACATCCAATCTATGTCTCTTTCTGCTTTTCCTAGCACAGAAAAAAACCAAGCAAAATATTCTTTGTTTGAAAGAAGGAAGAAAGATGCAGGGGAATAAAGTTTCTGCCTCCCTACACAGCCAAACAAAGCGAAACAACCCCACCAACCCCAAATAACCTCATGTATGGTTTGAATGCAAAAAACTTTCAGACGGGGGATAAACCCTGCACATCTGCTTCAGGAAGGATGAGCTGCTGATGTTACCCAGGGCACCTGGAAACCTCCAGCTGCACGGACAAACCGCTGCTTCGGGACCCACGATTTCAGATTTCACTTTTGCATTCAATCCATCCTCCAGCAACACAACCTCACGGCAGCGATGCCTATTCCGAGGCAGCTGCAGACACGAAGGCTAAGCAATCCCAACCCTCAGGCGCGACACATCAGCACCCCGAACCTC
>NW_008665442.1:72309-79715 GCF_000695815.1 Acanthisitta chloris | reverse complement strand
CTGGATCAGTAACACATTGTGATATGTCTAGGGCAGAGGATGAGATATGGGAATAGCTTGGACAAAAAACCAGCTATGGTATTAATGTAATGTGACAGTTGTTTTCCTGCTCAGTTGTTGAAACATCCACATTGATAATTTGTTCCAGCAGGGGAACCTAGAAAATCCATGTGTGTTCAGGATTATTTATTATTTTGTTAAAAATAGAAAGACTGGAGAGGCATCTGTTGAGTGGGTTTGGCCTGGTATGTGAAGGCAGAGATTGTCAATGTGCATCTCAGAGAAACTCACTGTAATGCAGAGTACAGTGTCCTTCAGGAGCTCAGCTTGTAAACTGCCCCATGTCTGTGTCAGACAAAATGCAGAGGCGAAGGGGGAAGAACTGAGTCTGGGACAGAAGGGAAGGGTGAGATGCAAAGGTCAAGAGGGGAACACTCAAATGGATCAACTGCTTAAACACAGGTCCAGTTTATTAGGTGCCATACAAGGGTTGGCAACCATCACATGGTTATATACATCTTAAATGAGCTGGAAGGAAAGAGCGTGCGAACGCAACCCAACCTGCAGTCTGGGATGTTGATGTAAGAACGATCTTTCCACTGTGGTTTGGCTGTGACGGAGTGTGTGACAAGTGAAAATCGCTGTTTGTTTCTAAACCGTATCCAAAGCAGGCGTCAGAGACCCTCAGACTATAATTTCTTCTGAAATCAGAGATAGCAGAATCGGTTTCCTTGTTTCTAGCACAATTAATGAGGTGGTTAGCTCCACCCCAACCCCAGTTCATCTTGAGGTTGTGCCCAATTATGAGCACAACTCTGAAGCAGATGGTAACAACAGACTTCTTGGCCATTGATAGCTCCTGCTTTTCTTTAAATATCTTGAGGAAAGACAACTTTTTTCAGGTGAGAAATTATTTGTGTATAAAAGCATGTATGTATATTTAATATATGTGTATATATATATATATGCACATATATATTTTATATGCATGTATCTGTCTGTGTATATATACGTATGTACACAGCGCTTTTGTTTTTCTTAGCTACCTAAGAAAGGCTGTGCAGGGCTGTGAAATACAGTGACCTCAAAAGGTCAAAGCAGCAAAACACTGCTTCGGTACCTCTGCTCTGGGCAAACTTTGCCTCCTTGTTTACTTTGCACTGATAGAAAAATCAACCAAAATTGATACTGGTGGGATAAGAACCCCAAGTGAATACATAGTTATTTAAATTGACTAGGCACAGGTAACACAGAGTTTGAAATATTTTGGTGGTGACAATGCCTATTGATATAAGAATTCACATATATGCAAGGATGTATAAGCATATACATCCTGGCACAGAGAACCATTTCAAAGAAAAAAATACCATATGCTGCCTTCAATTTAAAATGTCAGCATATTTTACTCCACAGTAAGTTGCCATATATAATTTAAATCTGCTTCTTTTTTTCACCAGCACTTCTTTTTTTCTACAGAAACCATACAATGTGAGCCAGCTTCTCCAGCACTAGAGATTAGTTTACAGTGTTATCTCAGCTGTTCCTCAGTTCAGAGGTGTTGCAGTATTTACATAGAAGCCCACTGCTGATAGCTGCATTGAATTCCTCCCCAATCAGACCCTCTCTGTCATATCCTTTCGCTAGAGAGAGACAGACTCTACTGAAACTGAGACAGAGCCAGCTCTCACTGCAAAATCTACATGAAACTGTTTGTATTTTCTTGTCTACTTTCTATTTGCTTTTTCTACTGTGTCCTGAAGTTTTAAAATTCTAATCCAGCAGGACTCACATCTAGGATCCTGATGTACTTGAGAACTCATCAATCAACACACCAATACACTTCCATATATTGCAAGGTCAAATGAAAAGGGCATCACATGTAATTCCAAAACTGCATTTGCTTCCTTGTAGCTATTTGGAAACTATCCAGCTAAGGTTATTCCTTTGGCCAAAATAATTCTGCTTTCTGCAATAAAGTGTTATTACAGCCTCAAATAAACCAAATAAGCAAACAAAGAAGCAAAATCATACTGAGGTATGTTACGCAGTGTCATCTAGAGAAAAACACTCTAGCATCTGACTGACCAGGGTCCCCACATACTGTGTACATTTCTCATGACTTAGCTATTGGAAGTGACCCCAGAGACAAAGGAAACACAGACAGTATGGAGTGTTGGGAGAGCAGGCAGATCTGCAGTGGGCATGAGCTGCATGTACCCTAGAACAGCCTGAACACGCAGCAGCATGAGGCCTCAATGTATACAGTTAGTGGAGGAGCAAAATTAAATATATATATATATATGTATATAAAGAGATGTATACATATATATATATATGAGACATGCACATGGGCAAAACTGAATATGTTATTCAATCAACAAGACACTGTTGTGATTGCAGCCAAAATCAGAACATGATTCCTTACCTCTGCATGGTAAAAATGTGAAGATAAAAAAATCACACTGCAGTCTTATGATGCCCAGAAATCCTCACAAGTGCTATTCAGCTTTTTACAAAAAAAAAAATAACTTAAAAATATAGCCTTGATTCTTCAAAGTCTTTAAAGCATAGAGCTGTTATTACCATAGACTTTAGATTATTTGCAATAATTAAAATTGCATTCAGAAATTGAAAATGTGTAGGATCAGGTCCTCTCTGTATTTTCTTGTTCAGCCTTTCAGATTATTTTTTTATGTAGATGTCCCAATAAAAACAATAAATTTTTCATAATGTACCGAACAATTGCATGTACAGTATACCCTGACCTACCAGGTCTTAGAGCAGACAACTTCTCACTTAAAATCTACTATTTCTAAATCCAATGGATGATGACATCATATAAAATCTGTCCTACTACAGAGCCAAATGTTACTTCTCTTAAGCCTCGGGCCAGCATAATCTTGGGAAGAAATTTTACTTTTTCAAGAATAAGAAGCAAATACTATTCTGACAGATTTTCTTTTGTCTCATGACAGCTGTTTGGAGCTATATGGGCTTTAGAAATATAAGCAGCATTGCAGCAGAGTCTTGTTGATGGGCAGGAGTCCTGATGAGAGGAGAATGCCAAACATGCGATATATGATGAAAGTCACTATCATGAACAAGTCACTGTCACAAAGGAGCCATACATGGTTATCTATGTCTTGTAGTTATGAATCTCTGTGTGCAGACATACAAAGACAAGCCAGAAATGACAGTTCTGCAGTCATCACCAATGTGAAATTATTCTTTATGAAATGATCAATTAAACTTTTCCAATTAGATTTTGAACCTCCCAAATGAGAAATCATTCTCCTAGAGGAGAGTCTCCCAATTTAATAATCATACTGTCTGGCAAACTTCTCCAGAGAATTCATTGGGTGTTTCCCTTTCTTAGTTATGTCTCATTCACCCTAGTACTAGCCCATGTTTCATACCTAATACATTCCTTGTCTCCTCAGCATTTAAACCCTTCACATAGTTGCAGACTGTTATCAACTCTCTGCGTCTTTCTCTCACTCACTCATGACTGCTGCACGTCTATAATTAACCTAAAACATCTTAAGTGTGCGTTGAAAGGATAGAATCATGAGGTGGGCACTGGGAATTAGAGATGCAGCTAAAATATCTTGTTATTAAGCTGACAGAATTAGGCACAGGCAGTGTAAGTGGAGGTGACTGGCAGTGAAAGGAATCTTTGCTTCTGAGTCTGTCATTCTCCAGAAGTATTATTTGCCACATCACTTAAGAAGAATGGATGAGATTCTCACTTCCAGTACACCCCCTGTGCAGTGGAAAGAGATCTCAGAGAATGCCAGGAGATGCTGTGTGCCTGCACAGGAGGAACATCTTGCTTTCAGAAGGTCTGTGCATCTCTCACAAGCCAGAGCATGGCAGGTATGACTCCAGCATTTCATAGCGTGAAGACCAGCCTGCTCCAAAATAAAACATAGCCCAGGGAAACTGCTGCAATTTAGGATCCTCAGACTGTCTTATACACTGAGGGACATTGAGCAGTTCAAGAAGACACAAATATGTCCAGAACACTTCAGCTGTTGCCAGCCTGTATCTTGGTTGCCTGTTTTGTGCAATGTCTCAGAGAGATACCTGCCCTACATTAGAAAGCCAAAAGGCAGTATTTCTATCAGTGTTTATGAATCTCATTTCTACTATTGGTTTGGGGTTTTTTTAGTCAGAAAACTCATCTGACCTAAACACCAGGAAAGATGGAACATTAACACCTTTGTGTATGTTTGTTCAGTATCACACAGTCACCATTTGATACTTGATGACTCTCTGGTACATAAAAATTCCAAAGGCAATGGCTAATTCCTAGATGTACTAAAGACAGTTTGACAATACCTTGTGTTAGGAATAGTTCCAAAACCCAACAGTGCTAAAGGCTAAATTCTGCCCAGTTAACTGAACTTTATGATTATTTTAATTATATTTCCTTCTTATATGCGACTGTAAAAAAGCTCAGATTTGCAGAATGGTCATCCAGGAAGTGCAATGAAATAACAAGGGACCTTAGTAGATATTTAATTAGTATATACATTATGTAGATTAACACCTAGATATTTAAAGATGATAAAGGAGAACAGTGAGAGAGAAAGAACACAAAACATAGATTCAGAAATTTGCAGCCCAAGGCACTTCCTCACGCTGATTTATGTCTCACTTCACCTTCAGTCTTCTCCAAGCTCACTGCATTTTTGTTTTTTGACATAGATTCTGCACCTATCATGTTCTGTAGAAAGTGGTCAGGACTTCATAGCCTATCTATGTATTTCTTCTCAAATTTAACATCTTGCAAACTACTACCAGACCAGTGCCATGTTCTTTCCAGCACACTGTTGTAACTAGTTCTCTACTGTAAGTCCTTCTGCAAGGTCTCTGAGTCACAACCATCTCTGGTAATTAATGTTCAAGCTGAGTGGTGAATTTAGCACACCTGAAGGATGGGATGCCATCCAGAGGGTCCCAGACAAGCTCGAGAAGTGGACCCATGGGAATCTCACGAGGTTTAGTAAGACCAAGTACAAGGTGCTGCACCTGGGTCAGGGCAAACTCTGGTATCAATACAGGCTGCGGAATGAACAGATCAAGAGCAGCCCTTCTGAAGACTTAGGGGTGCTGGTGGATGATAGGCTGGACATGAGCCAGCAGTGTGTGTTTCCAGCCCAGTAAGCCAACTGTATCCTGGACCGCATCGCAAGAAGTGTGGACAGCAGATCCAATAAGGTGATTCTGCCCCTCTAGTTTGCTCTGGCAAGACCCCACCTGGAACACTGAATCCAGATATGGGATCCCCAGCATATGAAAGGCATCAGCCTGCTGGAGTGAGACCAGAGGAGAGCCACCAAGATGATTGGAGGGATGGAGCACCTCTCCTATGAGGAGAGGTTAGGAGAATTGAGATTGTTCAGCCTGGAGAAGAGAAGGCTTTGTGGTGACCTAATTGCAGCCCTCCAGTCCCTGAAGGGAGCCTACAAGAAAGATGGAGAGGGACTTGTTGCAAGGGCATGTAGTGATAGGACAAGGGGTAATGGCTTCAATCTGAGAGTAGGTTTAGATAAGATATTAGAAAGAAATTCTTTACTGTGAGGATGGTGAGGCACTGGAACAGGTTGCCCAGAGAAGTTGTGGATGCCTTATCCCTGAAAGTGTTCAAGGCCAGGTGGGATGGGGCTCTGAGCAACTTGGTCTAGTGAAAGGTGTCCCTGCTCACAGCAGGAGTGCTGGAACTGGATGATCTTTAAGGTCCCTTCCAACCCAAGACATTCTATGATTCAATGATTCAATAATTTGAAATAAAAAGAACCTGAATCTACCAGCTTCTTCAAAGTATTGTGCGCATGTCCAGGTTGTTTCTCAGCTGGCTTTTGTTTTCGAGAATCAGAGACAGATGTCTCATAATTTCAAGAAAAGGAACAACGAAGCAGTCTATTTTAATTGCAGTCTCACTAAGAAATTAACTTTTGATAAAGGAAACCATCACATACTGACTTTTCTGTTAACCTCTCTAGATGCATTCACTTGTACTGCATGTTAAAGGGGGAGGACCAACATTTCTTAGTCTGCATAGACTAAGGAGAGAAGAAAGTATTGCTTTGCTGATGAGAAGCTAAGGTTCTGTGGGATGAAGTGACTTAACTGAAGTCACACTCAAGTCGCAGTTTATGTAAGAATTTAATCCTACCTCTGAAGAACAATTCCACTGTTGAATAAGAAGCACACCATTGCTCTCACACAGGAGTGCATAAGGCTTTCTGAATTTGTGTTGTACACAGAAAGAGTTTGCTTTGCCACAATTGATAGATATATCCTTCCAAAGAAATGTTGTCTTACAAGATCAATACATTCTACTGATGCTGTTAGGAACACAAAGATATTTGATGAGTCTCATAAAAATGAGATGATTCCCACATACAATTTTGAAATGCTGTAAGGTGATTTAGATGAAAACATCTCAATTATTAACAAAGGGTGTAGCTGCACCATGATATATGGAGACAACATTGCAGTTAGTGGATTCAAGAGTAGAACTGGAGGATGCTGAGACTGTCTCAGAACTTTCTGGAAAAATTATTTATCTTGCTAAAGAAATGGACCTTCTTCAAAATACATTTTACCCCAGAAGTTTCCTAACCTATTTTTTCAAAGAATGCTCTCAAGTCAGTGCATTTCATTTTTATATGTTGCAGAAAAGCATTATCTGAATTATGAAGAAAAAAAATTTGATAGAAACCATTTTTCTGCAAATTTCATTTTTTAGTATTTTCAGCATTTTTGCCTAGTGATATTTTTTATTTTAACAATAAAATATATGTGTAACATGGCAGCAGTACTGATAGACTTTTCAGGTCTGAGAGGGCATTTACTAGGCTGCTCCTGTTATGTACATACAGCATAAAAAACATACCACAGCAAAGAATCAGAGTTCAACTGAAATTAAGATGGCAAAACCATGTTTTGAGCTGTTCATTGGTGATGGAAACAATTTTAGGGGACTAAAAGGGGATTACTTCTAGAGTTTAGTATTTTTTAAAGTACTGTTCTAGAATGACAGCGGGAAATGTTGTCTACCAGTACTTATTTTGTCACTTACTCAAAGTCCTAACTACAGGAAAATACAAATCAGGATCTACTGCATTTTGCTTGTTAAAAGGCTTTGCTTTATACAAGACTACGCATTTATCAAGGTTTCATTAATAAGACAGAAAATGGGGCATTTCTGAATTACCTGTAGAACATAATGCTGGATTTCCAATGCATTGAAATGCTTTATTTGAGTTGCTGTCATGCTTAACATAGGAAGACCTGTTACCGACTCATCAAACTTAGCAATTATTTATGCTTGATACAAAGATGTTTAAGATTAAAATTTAAACTTGCATTTTGTATAAAGCTGTCCAGCATGTCCT
>NW_008665442.1:13169-72277 GCF_000695815.1 Acanthisitta chloris | reverse complement strand
ATAGACTGTTCCATTTAAAATGCCTCTAAGTCATAGCTAGAATTTCTATTTATAGTCATTCTTCCTGTAAAGAATTGCCAAATGGGACCTACTCTAAGCTTATGAGCTATGATCCATTGCAGGTGGGGGGTTTAACCATTATAAAACCCTGGAAAACAACTGAAAAAAGGGTAAAAATTGAAAGGTTAAATGTATAATTAAGGATCAGGTAGTCTACCTAAAATCTCAGTAATTCAAGTTCAGAGGAAGTACCAGATGGCATCAGCAAAATCTCATTGGTAAAATTTCATCATTTAAGTCAACTGGGGAAAATGTTGCTGAAAATACAGTTTTAATCTGTTGCCTTAAGCATAGTAGATGTTCAGGGGGGAAAAAAGTCAATTCAATGGTTCATAAAGCAATTACTTCTCCATAAAATATCTTCTAAAATAATACACATAACACAACCAAAGGCAGTCACCATAAAGAAAATCTGGATGTTACTTTGCAAAACAGTATCAAAACTACCAGGCCACAAGATTGCCCTCAGACAAATGGCTCTCATTATAACCAATTGTTTCCCAGTGCAAAATGTCTTGGATAGATAAAGATAATGGATATACATGTGACATATGCAGAAAATTTCAAAAATAGTGTACTGCCTTTCAAAATGAGAAGAAATGGCTCTAAGATAAAGAACTCAGTAAAAATCAGTTAAAAAGAGCAGTTTTTGCTGAGGTTTCCAAGTCATCTCATGTATTACACATGGAACCTACACATTTATGCTAGTTCTCTAGATTTCTGCTGAGTGACAGGTAGCTGCAGCACCTCCGGCCTACCTTACATTTAGCACACTACATATATTTTCTGCAAGCAGCAATTAAAATCCATGATGCTTTCAAAAAATACACCATTTTAAAGGTAAAGGCCTTAAATACAGGATCTCTTGTGAAATGCATGTTGTGTCAAATGTTCTGGAAACTGAAAATAAATACTTTATCTTCTGTAAGACTCATCTGCACTGCTTCTTTTTTCTGGCATTCATGGTCAAGCTGGTTCCCAGTGAGACCCTATGACAACTCAAGTGAGAAGTACATAAATGGCTGCTGTAAGAATGAAACCATTGCACCTAGAATACTGCAGGGATTTCTAAGCACTCACGTGCAAGAAAAATGGGAATTAACTACAGCAAATTCAGAAACATTACATGTTTGAGATAAAATGTACGCTTGATACAAGCTGATCAAGCTTTCTTCTAAGAATTGATAAGGAGCTGATACAAACCACACCAAAAATCTTAATAAACTTTCATTGACTTTATAGGGTTTAGAATAAGCCCAAGAAGAGTTGGCTATGTATGTTGCTTTCCTGTATAAATAAGAAGGACACAGCAATTATTTATAGTTAAATAAAAATATAAATGCCAAAGGATAAAGAAATATTTATTTGGCAGAATTATAACTAGCATATTTACTCTGGCCATTAATTATGAATCATTGTGTACCCTGCAAACCTTTTAATTTAGGTTGTCATTTTCAAAGGATACTGTAGGAGTTCAAAACCCAGCAGGAACTGGACTATTCATATTGAACTAAGTGACTGAAATATTATTTTGTTGAGTCAATTTCTATAGTACCAGGAAGCAGGTGAAATTCCATACAAAAAATAAATAAATTCAAGATTAAATAAATCATGAATGCTGAAAATATCATGTCTGAATATATTCTGAAAATGTTAACAGTTGGGCTGGAAGCATATAAACTGAGGCCTTAAAGCTTGAACATTAAGAGAAAAAGCTAGAATATCCACTGTAATTACAGTCTGGTGCTAGCTAACAACTTGCCCCTGTCCTAGAGGGGCCTTTGGAGGCCTTCCAGTTTGGTATAACCAAGATGCTTGTACTTATTAGTGAATTTCAAACTCCTGAAATTGCTGTGAAGTTTTTATACATATGACAATGAGGTATAGATTGACTTAATGATAAACAGGAAATTGTTGATCAATCTGAAAAATTAATCCTGTAAGTACCACTCCAGTGTTTTAAGTATCAATGCAGTAGTCCTCAATTTTTCACTTATCCCCCCATTCCTACTGGTGTTTTGAGGCATGTTTTTTTACAGATTACTATAACAAGACCAAATCATTGTCAATATTAAGAAACTGCTTTGTTCAGCTATATTTTCCAAGCCAATCTGCTTGTAAGCTGTAGAAAGTTCTGCTGGTTTCAGCAGTTCTACCAGCTGAAGCCACAGAGGAGTGAGATTGTGAGTTCAGTTATTAAAGAAAAGGAAATGAAATACTGGAGGCCTTACCTTTAGGAAAATTATCTCTGCAGTATTCAAATGAAAAGAAAAAATACGATTTTGAGAACAGAAACACAAAGGGGTTGAAAATCACAGCTTAATATAAATTTTTGGTTTGCCTCCTGCTCCTGAAAGTATTAGGAGAATGCAGTTGGATATAAAAATGTCACCCTGCCAGAATAACCAATATGATGTTATGAGAGATGAACTACTTAACCTGGGAAAATTAAAATTAAATTCATTAAATGATCATATATAGCATATTTATATATCAGGCTCCATCAGCTATTTATTTGTCATGCATCATTACTCTTACAAGAAATTAAAGTATTACAAAAACAGAGCTTGTTTAGTAATGACCTCCAGATTCATTGTGGAAGATTCTAGTTATTTTTTTTCTCTCCCTATCATTAAAGAACAGAAGAAAATTGTTAAAGAAGTAAGAGCAGCAAGGCTACTTATTCTAAAGCACCTGCCATCATTCAGAATAAAGCCCTTCTATCATCAAGGGGAGAAAATTTCTCACTGTAGAATTATACACTAATAATGCAGAGCAAAGTATTTCCTAATTAGCACAGAACTACTGTTTAAAGAGTTTTGTTACACCATTAAGAATGAAGGAAGTGTGGACTGGTTTAGAACACAACAGGAATTCTTTCCAACCTAGCAGCAGAATTGTCTATCACCCTGTGTAAAAGGGTGCCTGGTTTGTAAATGTATTTCATTGTTCTCTTTAAAAGGATGGGCAAAAAAACCCCAAAAAACAACACACAAGAAAGGTAAAAGAAAAAAAATTTTAAAACTCTACTACCATACTATTCTGGAGCTTTAAAAAAATCTGCTTCCTTTATCAGATATGGAAAAAATAAAAACAAACTAACAGCACTTATAGAAGTGTGTTTCGGGCTACCAATGCTTGTTTTAGGAATATCTAGAACAGTGGTTTCCAAGTGAGATGCAAGGACCCCAGGGAGTGCACGAGATGATCCATCAGGGTGCAGGAGGAAAATATTTTTTGTACCATTAATAGAAAAAAATTAAAATTTTTTAAAAAATAGTGTTTATTTCATCTTTATCTCATTCTCATTATAATTTTTCTTTGCATATGTTTTATACAGAATGTGTTTTTACAGTAGTACTCCTACATAAGTTATACATTAATAAATATACAATATATACACAACAACCCCTTAAGATACTCAGCACAAGGACGTCTACAACTGTTATGTCAGGCATAAAAGCAACTTTATAAATATAAAAGGAAATATACAAATTCAACAAAGCAAAGTAGATAAAGGGGAAGGTAGAAAACACAATGAAGGAAAATAAAATAAATTCATGAAGTCCTAAATGAAAAATAATCTAAAATCTTACAGGAAGAAAAAAAAAGAGGATGCAAATTACAATGAGTTAAACAAAAAAGCTATATAAACAGGGGAAAAATAGAGGAATGAGTTAAGGAGAATAAAGATGGATAATTTGATTAAGATTGAAAGGAAAGATAAAAGAGTGGAGGTAATTCTGGCAGACATTCACATCTGTCTTGATTGCTGGGCTCTAAAACTCATTGCACTCCAAAAGGATTTGAACAATCACCTACCAATTTTCAATTTGAGAGACATGAGGAGAGAAGAACAAATTAAAGAGGTGCTCGTAGAGATCACTTGACATTCTAACTCCCAGTGTAGCTCTCGCAAAGCCTTCTGGAACTCAGCATCACAGCACAGCCTTGACACACATGTCCCCTGTCATAGCAACCAGGTATGTAATAAAGTGAAATGAAGAGCTAATCAACTTATGCTTCCATAAGAATGTTGAGCTAGGCTCAAGCAGTAATTTAAATAAAATTTCAGGCTCCATTTTACCAGCCAGTACAATTGCTGCTGGAAGTCACACAGTAATATTTATGGTTGAGAAGGTAATCTAATTATAAAATTGTTTTCAGAAATCGTATTTCCATGCAGAATAAAAATTTAACACAGACAGATATTTCAAAAGCAGCTTTCAACTAAATTCTGATTTTTCAGAAGTTTGTTTCAATTCTGTTTGATTACTGTGGGAGGGAGGGGGAGAGGGAGAAAATAGAAAATATCCAAGTCATTCTGTTTGTACTTTCGTTCCAGCACTTAGAGTCTTCCCTACAGGGAGTCCTTCACATGAACCACATACTAATTTTAGGGTTTGAGTTTGGGTGCATTTATTTCTCTCATTTTCCTTATCCAGAACACATACTGTGGCCAATCTAAATCTCATCTTTCCACCTTTTATATTAACATGCATGCTAGATGGCTGTTTAATGTCTAAGTTTTATCTGTCTGTTCTGCCCTAGCAGAACTAACATCTCCCAAGTTCTGTGTTAATACACAGAGGAAGTTAAATGTTTCAGAGAACAGAATCAGCAAAAAGACTCCCAGTGAATCACCTCAGTCAGCATTGTGTTTTCTCTGATCCTATCCTCTAAAATATTAAACTTCTGTGTGTCATCACCCAATTCAGAATAAGATGATGCTTGAAGGTTGAGGCTAAATGAGGACAAGGGTATTTCTGAAATACCATTCATCTTCAAAGCTTAGATGCTCTTTCTTACCAGTCTAGATTCACAGCCTGAAACCACTTTCTAAGGACTCAAAAATGCATCAGTTATGGCCAACATTATTTTACAAAGGCTTTTTAATTACAGTAGCATACTGGTAAATCATATATATAATCCTCTTGTGTTCTTACTGTAGTAGAAATATATATCATTACCTCTCAGAACCAAGTCAAAGGCAGTCCTAGGCAGAAGCTATTACAAGAATAATTATGGATATACACAGGATTGAATCTTTCAGTAAACCCTAATGATTACCTGTGCCCTTAAGAAGAGGAAATGAGAGGTATTTTGGGGCTTTTCCTGTGTTTATTCTTTCCTTTCAGTACTTTCACAAGTAGCTGCAGTATATAAATTCTGTAAATTGGCCTCAGAGGTAGTTCTCTAAACTGGAGGCTAGAGAAGATGGACTCTGGTTTCCTCAGGGATTTTGCTGTACTCTTCCCCACCTCAGAGTTTTCCAAGGGTCCTGCAGAGCAAGATGATACACTAATATCCACATATTAAAAGCTCTGGGATAGATTTAGTTATAGTTAAAATCCAAAGCATCACACCCACAGCACGACCCTGTAGTACACAGGATGATGCCAAGACCCCCTGCTGAAGAAAGCATATGCAGTCATTTAATGTTTATTTAATCAGTAACTCTAAGGAAAATGTTCCTGACTTTGGGTGCTTGACTTTGCCATCATGATGTACTTTTACTGAACAGCCTTTACTTCAGGGAGTTTAAAAAAAGAAACCTGAAATTCAGAAGTGACATCATATAGCATCATAATACTTTTCCCCCAGCAAGGCTGGTGTCTTTACATTTACATTACACTGTCATGGGAGTAACAGGTTTCCACAAACATGTTGAAGATAAGTATCATTACTGGGTGTGTTATTTTTCTCCAAGTCTTTCAACAACATCTCATCAACCCTACAGCTTCATTCAAACCTAGTCACATTCAAGTCCAGGTCCTCAATATAACCTTGTCTGGCTGCTCTATACTCCTGTTTTCAATCATCTCTATTTTTAGATTTTGACAGTAAGTTCAAAACCTGAGTAATACATACAGAGCAACCTTCTTATAGAATCATCAAGGTTGGAGGAGACCTCTAAGTCCTTCAAGTCCAACCATTAACCTGCCACTCTACTGTCACACCTAAACCCTAAACTATCTCTTCCAACACCAGATCCAGACACCTCTTAAACACTTACAGGGATGGTGACTCCACCACCTTCCTGGGCAGCCTGTTTCACTGCCTGACCACCTTAACAGTGAAAAAATTTATCTTAATATCTAATCTAAATCTCCCCTGTCTCAGCTTTCTGTCTCAGTTCCCTCTAGTTCTCACATTGCAGGCATGGCAGAAGAGACCATCCCCCACCTCTCTACAACTCCATTTCAGGTAGTTGTAGAGAAGTAAGTTCTCCAATAAGCTACCTTCTCCAAGTTCATGGTATTGTTACTCATTGTCCAAACAATAGCTTCAACTTTTATTGTATATTTTAGGAGACAAACCTCCGGATGGTTAAGGTTTCTTTGATAGCCTCAAGAGAGTTAAAAACTATGTAAAGATTGTTTAGAACTGAAACATTAGGATTAACAGAGTAAACTATGAAATTGAACAGAATACAGTTGAATGCTTGCCTGATGCTGGGATGTCTCCATTGCCTAACACAGGCGCTTACCACTGCACACATTCCGAGTCTGCTGCCTCCTCAGACATATGCCCTTCAGCGACACTTCACTTAATTCATCAGGTCCTATTAAAGCAGCAAGAGGAGAAAGGAATCCATAGAGGGCACACAAGGCTATGCCTATGGGCCAGCCAAGAAACACCAGCACAATGAAGCAAAACAATCCTCACACTAAGCAGTTGCAGTCTGCCATCTGAAACCAGTGACACAGAAAAGAAGGGTTAATTTTGACTGCAAGTGTTATAGACATATATAGATAGAACTCTCTTTTGTTGGGAAAATTTGTTTTTGGGTAAAAAAGAGTGTTTTCAGCCAAGAAAGATTTGTTTTCTTTATTTAACAAATACCAAGTCACATATGTCTTCTGGGAAACTTCCTAAGGAAGAAAGGAAAATATCAGATTCACTTTAATGAGTAGTATTCTAGACTAGAATTACTTGGATGCAAACTTTTAATATACATCTACAGGGCTAAGTTTCGAAGTCCCTTCAACACATGATAAAATATGACTATAGATGAATATAACACATTTGGAATATAATACATTAAGAAAATCCCAAGAACCAGACCATGGCTAGTCCATAAAGCTTCAGAACTTCTCAGGTTGTCAGCATTGCTTGTTCTCTGGCTTAATGAGAAATAGGTTCCAGGCAACTAGTAGTTAATTGAGTTTACATATCTGTGGGTTCTTTTCATTATCACCTACTCTCTGTGATGAGCTTTGAGACTGTGTGCTTTATTTAACAGATTCATCAAGCCTGTTATCCACCAAGAATATTAACAGTTATCTCCCCAATGACTGAAATGTGTTGTGAGCTGTCAGAGCATTTTATTTCTGCCTTGCTCATTCTTTCAGCAGTCTGGAAAATTGCAGATATATTTATATGTATGAAAATGCTGCCCAATCCAAAACACAACCTGGCAATTTCTGACGGTCTTGTGAGATGTCCAACAGCTAAATAAACCCATAAAAATGGAAAAATGTAAAAAATAAAAATTGACCATAGCTAAAACACTGAAATATTTCTCAATGCTTCATTTTTCATAATTTGCAATTGAGATTTCTTGGTAAAAATACAAACTGCTCAGGGAATTTTTTTTAAATTAAACCCCAAATATTCTTATTTATATATAGTTACCAAATTATTGCTGTTAACTAGGTATATATATAAGGTGATAAAGGGGTTAAACATCAAGGAGAGAGAAATAGAAGCAAATGTTAACATTATTACTTAGCCTGATGAGAGCTCACTGCGGGTGGCACAGTATTCTTGAGTTAAACAGGTTGCTGTAATTCAGATGTTAATGAAATACACCAACAACACACAGGAGGCATCTCTTTAAAATCATGACAAAGTAAAGTAACAGTAACTCTGGATGTATGGGCAACATAAACAGTTCAATTTCGTGAGCCAAGTTCTGTCTACAAAGTTTTAAAATATGGACAGAAAGAATGTTTTGTTGAACAGTATAGCTCTACCTAGATAGTATTGCTAATGGACTAATATCATATCAACGACACTAATATCTCCTACTAATATACTAATGCTGCTTTCACTGTTCCTGTTAATGAAAAGTGACTATAGCAAGGCTCAAGGAAAGAAAGGTGTGGATGTATTAGCTAAATTTATGATGCTTTATCATACTGAAAAGTACACAAATTGCATAATTATCAGTAAAAGCAGAAAAATATCTGGAAAACAGCCTTATTTTTACAGCACAACTCTATGGCTTTTTTGAATGATCAAATTTTCTCCACCAAGCACTCACCAAAGCAGGAAAGAAAGGTGAATACAATGTTTGATAATAGCCATTGTCTCCTCCTTTGTCACCTGAACATGACCAACCACACTGTACCAAAACACAGACATGCCCACAGCAACAGACGTGGTCTCAGCAAGTGGTTCAGTTCTTGTGTGGGCTGCAAGGAATGGAGGGATTACTGCAAACAGCAAATGTCTCTCAGGAATTGAGACACCCCTAAGCCTGTCACTCTCTGATGCTCATACCTGTAACCTGCGACCATGGGAGAAACTGTCTTTGTGCTGGGTCATGTAGTCCCAACAGGGTGTCTGTGCTAGCTGGAGCTGCCAGGCAAGGGCAGAAATGCATTGAAGCCACCAACATCAGCCAGAGACTGCACAGCCTAAGGGGCACTGTTGGCTGCCGTGGTAAGGCCCTGGTATGTCACCAGTACCACAGAGCTGAAGATGCAGCTTCCAGCCTCAGCCCTCATTTGGCAGCTGCATTATAATGACTATGACACGTATCTTCTGATCTCCACTACAGAAAGCACAAAGTAGGGAAACTAAGGATACTAATGCATCGGCATGTCATGTTTTGTTTAATGAAAGCTTTTGGAGGAGAGACCTAGCACGCCTGGAGATATTAATAACGTGTCCCTCCCTTCCTTCCATGACAGGGATAGAGAAATAAGGATGGCTAAAAATTTTTCACAGTGATCTTACAGAACACTCCAGTGTGCCCAGTGGTAAATAGCCACTGGGGTAGCATATTCTTCATGCTATTCATGAGTGGAAGGGGAGGTTTAGGTTAGATATTAGAAAAAGGTTCTTCACCCAGAGGTGGGTCAGGCACTGAAACAGACTCCCCAGGGAAGTGATCACAGCACCAAGCCTGGTAGAGTTTGAGAAATGTTTGGACAATGCTCTCAGGTACATGGTGTGATTCTTGGGGCTGTCCCATGCAGGGCCATGAGTTGTACTTTGATGATCCTTGTGAGTCCCTTCCAACTCAAAATATTCTGTGATCCTGTGATTTTGGTACAGGCATACAATAGAAACAGGGAATAACCAAAAAGGGAGGAAAATGTGTTCCAAAATCCCAGTGGGAAAGTTTCTGTTTATATCAGTTACACAAGCACTTCAGGAATTCCTCAAATCCTCCAATTTCCTTAATTTTTCTTTGCCATCTTTTTGCTGGATGACAAAAACATTCTGTGATTTCCAAGGAATTTTCAGCATGTGTTTCTGTTACCACATTTGGTAATTTTTTTAAAAGGCAGCTTACAAATGCTGTTGTACAGCTTTTTCTAATTCAGCTATTTTTATGCTTCAGACAGTTCTCTAAAAATCCACTTAGGCTATTAAATTACATCAGAGTGAAATGCTGTAAGATATTCTAAATAACTTTCTTCTCACCTAGATATCTCAAAGAAAGTCTCAGCCACAAAAAGCAACGAGCATTTAGTTCAACAAAACATCTTATAGTCAAGGTAAATACATGGTGATCTGAATTACATCAACTTTTTTTTTTGCAGTGTATATGAAGGAGTGGGGTTTCTTCATATATTTGAGGACTGAAGTTGCTAAACAAATATTTTGGTTGAATATTTAAATATGCAGATGTCATGATATTCACAGTTATAATGCTGCTGGCAAGCCTGACAGCTTGCCAGCTGAAATTTTAAACACCTAGTTGACTTAAGCAGAAGAACAAATTCAAATAAAGAAACTGCACAGGACATTGCAAAACAGTGACACTATATCTTCAGACTTGTCTTTGCAGAGCAGGCCCTTAAAATTCAGTTGTAGATGTTTTTGTTTTGGTTTTTTTTCCAATAGAAAACAAACATGCTAGCCTTCACTCTGAACATGTACTCACTGAAATAATAGTTCAAATTAGTGCTCAATTTCTGATTGTCTTTTATAAACAAGCTAGTTAAATATCTAATTAAAACTGTCTTCAAACATCTCAGTTGCCAATATATGCAAGATGTCCTAAATCTGGCTTCGAGCTAGAACAAGACAAGAAAGTATGGTCTTTCTTTTTCTACTGAGTGAGTTGTCTATTTTAAGTAGATTTTTACAAGAGTATCTGAAATAGTGATATTCCACAAAATGTAGTGACAACACTATAAATACATTTAAGTATTTTCTCATAATTACCCAAAAGATTGTTATAAATAATTGTTCCTTGTCTGCAAGACTGCTGATTTGAAAAAACTCACTGGTTTTTTTTCTCCATCCATTGATATCTGTACAGCTGAAAGCTAGATCTGGGAAAAAAAAAAAAGCCGACCCAGACCAAAACAAAACTTGCATGAATACAACAGCATGTAAGGATCTGAAACCATAACCTGAAAATCTGTGCATATCTCCTACCAAATGCCACAGGGTTGCATATCTCAAGAGAGACTTTGGTGTGTATGGCCAACATTCAGAGCTGGGCAGCAGCAGCTTAGCAATTTAGGCCAGTTACCCTTACACAAATTTCTACTTATGAGCACATTCATTCTTTTTTCACATTACATCTTTCAGAGACACACCTTGCAGTCCCACATGCAAGCAAGGCTTATGTCTTTACCCTCAACTGTGTATTGAGTGTGGCCATATCTAGACTGCAAAAAGCTGCAGCAAAAAGCAGCAAAACACATCCAGCAGTTACCAAGCTGAGAAGAAAAAGGTCCCATCAACAGCAGAGACAACAAGCCAGCATCAGAAAGTGGAGAGTAGGGGAACATTCCCACTAAGGCTTTTCTGATTGACTTGAGGAGGAGAGCTTAGCTCTGCAGGCATGAGTGTGTGGAGTCACGGGCACAGTCCCTTCCCTCCCTTCTCAAAGGAGAAAACCAGCCTAAGCTGAAGAAAGGTGCCAACTGGGAAAATATTTTATCAAAGCAAATGTTCTTATTGTTCATTTAAGAGACCTTGCTAGAAGAAACATAGAACTGTTGTTACATTCATAAATTAAAGCTAAATCACTGAGGCATATATTTAGCTTACTGCTACATGTTACTGGGCAATCCCTTATACAAAAATTTGGGTAGCAATTTTCAGGACAGCTTTATATTTGTACATATGTAAACTTAGCATCTTTAGCTAAGGTCTAGGAGAATCAAGATAAAAATTCGTGACCCAAACCCTCATTAGCCTGGGTGGAACATGCTCTCCTCTAACTCTCTCCTTTGCTGGCAGAATCTAGAAATGTAGGAGAGGGATCATCTTCTCCACACCTCCTTCTCCATGGTACAGGAGTATTAGCAAGAACTTGCATTGGCTCTTTATTCCACTGTATTAATTTTGGAACACTGTAAGGCATCATTTCTAAATGTAATAAAATAAACCCAGGTAGAATAACTTTAAATTTGCAGGACAAACCCTTTTACATTGTTTAAGTTAAAAGGCTTTTCACATACTTACATAGGGGGAAAGCATGGGTACATATTAATTCATAGTTCTATATAATTGAAATAATACCAAAAACCTTGTTTAAATTAATAGCTTAAAAATATAAGGCTTTATCTTATATTATGTAAAGTATCAATTTTTGTACTGACAAAATTAAGCATATCACATTTGTGATTATAGTAAGAGATTCTCTTAAGAAGCAGCTTGATATAAATTTACCACTGCACAAGGTGTGCTTGTACACTTCCACTGACATTTGAGTTTAAATAGATAAAATTTAAAACACTAAACCTGCTGTGTTTGCTCAGTTTTTCTTTCCAATTTATAATGATTGCTTCAGCTCAGAGTTACAAGAAGGTACTGAGCATAGGACTGAGCACCAAGATGAGTCAGGAGCAGCAGCTGTCCTCAGTGCCTCATCTCATTATGCAACTCAGAGTGACAAAATGCCAGTGGGTGAACATTGCAGGAGCAGGGAGCAATCTAGGACAACTGTCCCATCACTGAAGTATCTGTGAATGCAGGAGTAAGATTAGTTCATAGTACATTAGAGATCAAATGAGATAAAGAATGGAGCCTGGGAAAATTTCTTAGCATTTTTTAGCTCTGAGTAAAACTAGCAGTTGCCTGAAACGTGGTCAGGCCAGACAAGGAAAGAAAGTATGATACTCCACCCTGTACCAGGACAGGAAATCAGGGCACTGAAGACCATGTTAATAGCTCGAAATTCATGAAGATCTTAGTGAATCACTCACTTCTGTGCCAAGGCCAGTCAATTTTCAAAACTGGAATTCAAGTGGTAGCACAGGAAGGGTTTGACAGCCAAACATATTCGATCAGATTTGATCAGAGTTTCAAGTTTTCATTTTGTGTGAAACTGCAGTGGATCAACAAAGAGAACAAAACAAAACAACCCAGAAATTGTAAACACTCAAATATGTTGTTGTTTGGGATTTTTTGGGGGGTGGTGGTGTTTTTTTGGTTGGTTGGTTGAGGTTTTTTGTTTGGATGGGAATTTTTAATACTCTATCTTTTACTTTCTATTTTATCCCTTGACTTTTTGAAAATGTATGATTCATGTAAGGGAACAGTGCATTACTAAAGGCAAGTGCTAGAACAGTTTTTGGTTTTAAATAAGCAAGCAACAAAGTGCAACATTTAATGTAACTTTGGGAAAAGCATTTCCTTAGGAAAATTGTCATCATGTCTACAATTCCATTATTTCCTAAAACAATACCCTACAGAAGTACCCAAATGTGTTTTCTGTTCTGAAAATCCACAGTTTATGTAAAATATGTCCAAAGTTTATGTAAATCACATTCTTTGCAACAGTTTAGATACAATATTATAATAAATGCAGAATTGTCCTGGATGCCATATGCATTCAGGTCTCGGTCTTCACAAGATTTTTCACTACTACACACCAACAGAGATGAGAAAATCCAGAGCAATACACAGTAGGCTATCAGCAAAAACCAGTCCGCAAAAGAACTCAAAATTTTCTTGAAGGTGAATATGTGATGTTCTCTAGGATCTGAATGAAACCACAAAACTCCTAATAGAGACTTTAGCTTCAGTAAATATTTTAATCAAAGAATAGTAATTTTCAGTGTATCTTTCCCAAAAGCAAAACCATTATCTCTTCTTATCTAAAATTTAGTCATTATAGGTTTTAATTCAGAGCTATACAGATGCAATATTTGGATATGCATGAGGTCTCTTAAAACTTAGGTTGTATTTACATACATTAAAATCCAGTGGGTTTTTTCCTTAAATCTGATCGCATTTCCAGAGGTTGTCAGTGACAGACAGCAAGACAACCCTTCCTCAACTGGGCTTTTCTTCATGCCAGTTAGTTCTGTTTCAATGCTCCTGTATGTGTCCTGAGCACAAGAGGATTATATTGGTGAGGTGATTTCTCCCCTATCTGACTCAGCTTGCAAAACATGGTCTCATTTTAGTATTGCCCAGTAGGACTTGACTGCTACTTCCAAAAATCACTCAAAGATAGGGCAAGCATAAACTGCTGTGGCTTGTGGTCAGAGACAGAATCTTTGTGCCTCTATACTGAGCATCTCCCTATCTACTTCTGCTGCCCCTGAACTTCTTCCTTTACAGAAGATACATTCTGTCCCTAACAACTGTCCCATCTAAAAATAAGTGCTCTTGACACACAAGAGATGTCAAACTAGCACAGCAGGATGCTGAAGCGTTTCTAGATGTGTAGCAGGGCTTCTCTTACACTGGGTAGCAGCAATTTAGGAATTCACACTTGATGAATGTAATACGGGCAGCTTCTTTTTATCTCTTGCAAATGGTGCCAGGACTGATATATTCCTGACCCTTATTTGGCTTGGTTTTTTATGCTGTTCTCTGGAATATAAAATTCTAATGTTTGATTAGGCAAACATGCACTATTATTGCATATAATTTTTTCACCGACATCTATAGATCAACTGTGTAATTGACAGCAGCTGGCTCAACTTTTTGCTTGGGTCTACATTTTCTTCAAACATACTCATACAGAAACATACTCTGCTTGCTCTGATAGTGTTTCTCATGCAGAAAGATAATGCCTGAACTCTAGAAAGTGTCTTACTTATAGCTGAAATAAGTCTTCTTCAGCTTTTTTTAAAAAAAATCTTGTTTTCCAGAAACAAAGGTACAGCAACAGGATACTCTGCATTACACTCAAGTAATGCTATTACTTGACTCAAAGATCCTTGAATCCTTGCTCCTTTTTCAAGGTGAGTGAAAATCATTATGGAAGCTAAATGAAGCATACTATCTTTGTTAATAGCAATGTATTGCAAGCAGGACAATGATTAATAAGCTGATTAAAGCCCTGCCAGAGTAAGACCCAGAAAAATGCTCTGTCCTTGTTACCTACCACAGGATTGAAAAAAAAATCACTTTCTTATTACAGTAGTAGTAGTAGTCTGAAATACTACTATTTAGAAACTGGGAGGGAGTAGTATTGTTGGTATTGTTTCTCCATTTTCTTCCATTCTCTTCACTGCAGTAATTTTGTAGATGCCTGTGTTTTCAAGGAGGAATTTTATTTTGCAAGTTTGGGTACTGTACTTTTACAGAAACCTCCCAAAAAGTTAGGAAAACACATGGACTTACAGATGATATGTAGCTGAAAGTCCTTCAAGAATGTTTCCCATTTGCAATGGAAACAGAATTCTTTGAAAATGTTATGGCCTATGAATATGACACTGTGTCATGGTTCAGGCCCAGGCAGCCACCAAACACCATGCTGCTGCTTGCCCACTCCCCCACCAGCAGGATGGGGGAGAGAATCAGAAGGGTAAAAGCTAGAAAACCTCAAGAGTTGAGATAAAGACAGTTTTTTTAGAGAAAGCAAATGCTGCACACACAAGCAAAGCAAAACAAGGAATTAATACACTGCTTCCCATGGACAGATGTTCAGCCATCTCCAGGAGAACAGGGCCCCAGCACATATAATGGTTCCTTAGGAAGACAAACACCATCACTCCAGATGTTCCCCCCCTTCCCCCTTCTTCCTCCCACCTTATATACTGAGCATGAAGTCATATGGTATGGAATATCCCTTTGGTCAGTTTGGGTCACCTGTCCCAGCTGTGTCTCCTCCCAATCTCCCATGCACCCCCAACTTCCTTGACAGCGTGGCAGTACACAAAGTGATGGAGGCCTTGGCTCTGTGTAAGCTCTGCTCAACAACAAAACCATCTCCATATTATCAACCCTCTGTCCTGCACAAATCCTAAACATAGCCCCATACTAGCCACTGTTACGAAAGTTAACTCTAACCAGCACATGTTTATGGAGCAACCAATACTCTGAGAAAAAAGGACTGTAAAAGAACTACACTTGAGAACCCATGTGGCAAAGGAAGCACTAAGGGCCATAAAAATAGCCTCCAAAACTCCCCCCCAAACATTCATTTTCTATTGTTTGTTTCTGTTTCTTTTGGGAAGATTACCATTTTTGGCAAAGGAAACTATGCTGTCATGGATCTTAGTGGCAGTCACAGCTTCTTGACTGCTGTAGGCCATGATTCATTTCTTGACTTGCTTTTGTCTGCTTGCTACAAGGAGTACACTGCATTACAGTATCATTTTTACATTAGCACTACATCAGCATCCAAGGATTGAGCTGTTTCTAAACTAGTCTCTAAGCAAAACTGGAAAGTAGTGCCTAAGGTTTTTTAGAGGCTCGATGTAATAGAGGAAAATTAAACAATTTATGCAAGGGTTGGCTAATAAATATGAAGAAAACCCCCTAACAGTTCTTTAGTTTAATTCAAATGTCTTTAGTGGATTTCTTTTTATACAGTTTTGGAAGAATAAAATAAAGCAACTTTATATCTGTTCTTCCAATTTATACCCTTATAGGATCTTGTCCTCAGGTAGATATTGATTTGATTTGCTAGGTTTTCATGCACTGCTGTAATAGTTCCTTGCAATAATGCTTGAAGACTTTTTAAAAGCTATTTTAACAATTTTTGTTCACTTAGGGATTCTGTCTTTTTAAAATATTTAAATTTGTGTGACCTTTTTTAAAATTTCAATACATTTAGTTTAACAACTGGATCTTGTTCACTAGATGCCAAATCACAAGTAAATGTTGCCATTGAAAAACAAACCCTGCAGATCAAAATTACAGATTTAGATTGCTTCACTTCTCCCACCTACTCTTTCTTATGTAATGTAAATAGAGCATAAAAACTGTTTTGGTGGAAAAGACAAAGTGCATCCTTTACCAAAAAACCCAAAAAACAGAACTAAAAAGCTTTTGGGGAAAACGGTCCCAAACCCCTGACCTCATACTCCAAATTGAAGCTTCCAGAACTTTCCAATCACTGTCTAAAAAAACCCATGATTTTCCAAAACTTTTGAAAATGCATTCTCCTAATGCTATCGTGTCCCTGAAAAAAGTAAAGTTTAACATATGGAAGATAGCATTAAGGATAATGAACAACTTGCTCCGCTCAAGCTACCTCAAACAAAACCTTCCTCCTCCTTTACAGGTGGTGCTTGGTCCCTCAGAAAGCTGCATATTACAGTTGGTCAAGCTTTTGCAGTTGTTTGCAGTTCAACTGCACCTTCCTGCACCTTAGCCAGAAACAACCTTCATTACAACTCCACTCATGATTTTAGGGCAACACAGAGTCTAGAACAGCTCTATGCTTGGCTCTTGTTCTACAAGGACTGAGTCAAAGCGACCACATACACCTGGGGCCTGCACACAGAACACAGCATCACACAGGCAGGTGTGGACATTGTTCACTGCACAACTGTGCACGACCCAAAAAGGCTCGTTTCAACCTTGGGTGTTTGCTAATAAATTCCTAAAATACTAAAGCAAGTAAATGGTTGTCAGACTCAGTATTTGTAGAAAATAGGCTGGAAATCAAGATGACAACCCTGAGCTGAGCTAGTCACTTGTGGCCTGAAGGCCTTGTATTATTCAATTCTGCATGAACATGTGATCATTACTGCATGAAACTTAATACTCAAATGTTCGACACTGCAGTATTTGTTCTCCCAAGGCAGACAATTCAGAAATAAACAGTACACTCCCTACAAGGAAAACAAGCAAGAAAAGAACACATTCTGCTCAAATGATTAGTTTCTTGTTTGAGAAAACTTCATTTCAGCAAAGGAAAAATGTAAGACAACATTGTGTACCCATGGTTCAGTATTTAGATTTGCTACTCCTGAGCTTCCCTCTAACTGATGAGGGGAGAATGATTTCACGGGGAGGGGCAGATGAGATCTCAGCATGCACACTCAAGTATGCAATAGATGCATTTCATGGAGCTTGGCTTACGTTTAACTTCATACTATCTTTTTTTCCATATCATATTATAAAAATACTAAGAAAAATAGAAAACTTCAATGCTATTAATAAAAGCTTGGAAGTTAATTATTCTCGAGTCATTTTAGCCAGCTCATCTGGCAGCTTCACAACTGCAACACTTGAAAATCAGGACTTGTCCTTTTGCCAGCAACAGAAGGTGTTCCTATGGCTATCGCTGTGTTTGAAAATCTACTTGGAAATTCTTAAGTCTCACTGAACCACCAAGTAATTTGCCAAGATGGCAATTATTCTTAATGAACCAGGGAAAATAATTTCTCTGATCACTTTATGAAGTGTGTAAACACAGAAGTTACCCTAAAAAGTCCACTCAACTACTATGTTATTAATATCAATAGTGTACGTTTTGCCACATTTTTCTTCCTCATTTGGCTTTAGCTTAGGCAATTACTGTGTCCTCTTAAAGCAAAAGAAACTTAGTTCAAAACACAAATTTAAAAATCAGTGCTGTTGAAAAGCTGCATCCTTAACTTTTCTGTAAAGAATGACAAATTAAAAACAGTATCAGAAGTCAACAGTGAGAAATTGCTACAAGTCCTGGGACCTTATGAAATCCTGAGAACGTGGTAAGGTCACAAGCTCCTAAACACTTCCAAGTCCCATGATAATTCATGTTTCTCAAACATACAGTTAAGTATCTTAATGAACTTGAGCCTATGCCTAGAATCAAAGTATACAAGCACAGCTCTGCATAAAAAATTCTCCATGGCAAAATCATAGAATCACAGAATTTTAGGGGTTGGAATGGACTTTACAGACCATTGAGTCCCAACCCCCCTGCCCTGGGCAGGGACACTTCCCAACTAGACCAGGTTGCTTGAGGCTTCATCCAGCCTGGCCTTGAACACTGCCAGGGTTGGGGCATCCACTACCTCCCTGGGCAACCTGCTCCAATGTCTCACCACTCCTACAGGAAAAAACCTTTTCCTAATATCAAGCCTAAATTTCTCCTCCTTCAGTTTGAATCCATTACCCCTTGTCCCAGCACTGCAATTCCTGACAAAAAGTCCCCCCCCCGGCTCCCCTGTAAGCCCCTTCCAATACTGATGTGCTACTAAGTTGCATGTAGACCTCATTCTATTCTCCAGGCTGAACAGTCCCAACTTCCTCAGCCTGTCTTCACAGGGGAGATGCTCCAGTCCTCTTATCAACTTCGTGGCCTCCTTTGGACTTGTTCTAACAGTTCCATGTCCTTCTTAAATTGAAGGCACTAGATTTGTACGCAGTATTCTAGGTGGAGTCTTATGAGAGCAGAGTGGGAGAATCACCTCCTTTGATCTGCTGCCGACACTTCTTTTGATGCAGTCCAGGATTCAACTGGCTTTCTGGGCTACAGCACACACTGCTGGCTCATGGTGAGTTTCTTATCCACTGTCACACCCAAATCCTTCTCATTGCTAGTCTCTATTACTTTCCCACTCAACCTGTAGGTGTGCCTGGGATTACCATGACCCAGATATAGGACCCTGCAATTAATTTTGTTGAATTTCATGAGGTTTACATTGTTCCACCCCTCAAGCCTCTCAAGGTCCCTCTGGATGGCATCTCTTCCCTCCAGCATGTGAACTGCCCCACACAGCTTGGTGTCATCAGCAAACTTGCTGAGAGTGCACTCAATCCCACTGTCCATGTCACCAACAAAAATGTTGAACAAAAAATACTAAGTAAACTATAAAGAGTGTCTGACCAATATTGAATATACTTAATCAGGGTAACTTAGTGACTGAATTAAAGGCCAAATATTCAAAACTGGTATAAAAAGCATCTTTACTGAACAATTTATGAAAATGAATAAGCATATCATTTGAGGTCATTAAACAAATTACATTCTTGATACTGACAAGAACTCAGTAGAATGTTTACCAAACATCTTGCTTGTCCATGAAGTATTCACTGAAAATACACCAAACAGGTCACATTACAGAAGCAACCATTTTAAAAAAGTCAATGTAAAAATATCAATTATTTTTCTAACAACCTTTTTCCCTGTCCATTTTCCAAAACACACACAAGACAACAATCACTTTTCAGTCTCATTCTCAGGTTCACTGTCTTCACTATCACTGTCTCTTCCCGGGTGTTCTGGCATTTTTCGATGTCCATCTACTTCGGCCACATTCAATTCTTCTTCCTGAATCATTTCTTCTACTACCTTATTTTCCTCTTCTGCATCTTCCTGCATGCCTTGCACTTCTACTTCAGTCTCTGGAGTTTGAGTAGTTTCTGGTTCTTCAATCATGGCAGGTGGGGGCAGTAAACGCTGGATGATTGAAAAAAGAAGAATTTTAAGTTTTTTCATTTTAGCTTCTACTTTTCACCTTATATTTAGGATTTTGCATTAGATAACAAGTTAACAGCAAAGACAAAATTAGAAGCCTTAATGATTTGTAAGCACTTACCTGCTAAGTAAAAAAAAATTAGAATAATCTTGGCTTGCACAATGGCCATCTGTGACATTTATTTTTTTCCTGAAAAGGGGGTATTAAGAACGCAGGACTTCCAATTCAAGGATAAAAAAAACATTTCATTATCCTAGTTAGACGTCTAAGTACTAGGGTTATGCTAAATCCCTACTTGGAGCAACAAGCATATTCCTACTGTAATCTAATTTGTTACCATTGCAAACTCATAGATATGTTTAACTTGTTTTCTGACGCCTTTCACCGGCCTGTCTTTAACAATTCATTCCTTTAATTTCCCCTTGCAACATTTTATAAAATGTTCTGTGAATGTTGTTGTACTTACACAGATTTCACCCACAGCTGCAAATGTAGAACAATGAAAGTTCCAGTAACAGTTAAAACAATGCTTAAATGTTTTTCACGTAATACCTCTGGAAAAGTAAATTAGTATATTCAAAGTGTTTTGCTCACAACCCAAAAAACAGCTTGCAAAACATTATAAGCAGCAATGGTAGCCAAATAACACATTTTGGTTAAAAAATACTAATAATCCAGTGAGCTGAAGAATATGTATGAATGCTATGCAATTCCAGGCTGTACAGAAACACTCATACTTCTTGCAGCCTGACATTATTTGATGACATGATGGATGTTTCCTTGGAATATTGTGAATCATTTTAATGAAATGCAAACTTGATAAGGTTTCCATGGATGGTTAGTTTTGTTTTGCTTAAAGGCAACTTGGCTCCACATGACAAAGTAAGTGTTTAATTACAATGAAGTCTTACCTTCAATTAGACAACACTAATACTACAAATTTCTGACAAGCACAGGCAAATCTATGAAGCAATTATGACCACCAGCAGAGATATGAAAAGCTTTTTTCACAAACCTTGAAGTTATCATACTGGTCTCTATAATCCATCTGTGCACAGAAAGTGTATTTTCAAACCAGAGATCCTTTCACTACAAAAATACATTCTTGATGCATGAGACAAAGTCAGACTTCTTCTGTGACTTAGTTACATAGCTTTGTGACTGTCACACTGTGCTTTGTGACTACTACTCTTAAGACTCGTGCAAAAGAAAAGGAAAAATTTCATGTTGTACTAACTAAATGGGATAAAAGAAATTTAATGCCTGCTTTGCTTTTTTTCTGTAGTTCACTTCTTGTCTTTTCCTGGAAGGAGAATGTGATTCATTGCCACAGTAGGAAAACAGCAGTTTTGTAACTAATTTTAGCTATCGATGTGTAAGATTAGGATGCCAAAATGAGTAACTGGTATTAATAGAAGATTGGGTCCATATTTGATTAAGGTGTTAGGGAAACCCATTTTATAGCAAAATTTAGGTGCTCACATCTGCTTTTCAGGACATGTATACACTTCTCAGTTATGACAGAACTATTCATTTACACCTGAATGTGACCAGCTTCACAGTCTACTGAGTCCTCATCTCATCACATTTGGCAGAGTTGAAAGATCTCCAGGGACATTAAGGACAGCATGAAGGGCTTCTACAGGTATGTTGCATGCAAAAGGAAGGCTAGGGATCATGTAGGCCCTGTCCGGAAGGAACGAGGAGACATGGTTACCCTGGACAAAGAAAAGGCTGAGGTTCTTAATGAATTCTTTTTCTCAGTCTTCAACTCCAAGTGCTCTAGTCACTCTGACCAGGCCAAGAAAGACAAAGATGCAGACTGGGAGAATGAAACCCCTGAGCCCACTGTAGAAGAGGATCAGGTTTGAGACCATCTCAGGAACCTGAATGTGCATGAGTCCATGGGTCCTGATGAGATTCATCCCAGGGTGCTGAGGAAACTGTCAGACGTAGCTGCTAGGCCACTATTTACAATTTTTGAGAAATCCCGGTAGTCAGGTAAAGTCCCTGACAACTGGAAAAAAGGAAATATAACTCCTATTTTTAAAAATGGGAAAATGGAAGAACCAGGAAACTATAGACCAGTCAGTCTCACCTCTGTGCCTGGCAAGATCATGGAGCAGATTCTCCTGGAAGCTATGCTTAGGCACATGAAAAGCAAAGAGGTGATCGGTAATGACCAACATGGCTTTACCAGGGCAAGTCATGCCTGATGAATTTGGTGGCCTTCTATGATGGGGCCACAAAATTTGTGGATAGGGGCTGAGCAACTGATGTTATCTACCTGGACATATGCAAGGCATTTGACACTGTCCCACATGACATTCTTGTCTCTAAATTGGAGAGACATGGATTTGATCAGTGGACCATTCAGTGAAAAAAGAACTAGCTGGACAGTTGCACACAGAGAGTTGTGGTCAGTGGCTCATTCTCCACATGGAGGCCAGTGATGAGTGATGTCCCTCAGGGGGTGGTGCTGGGGCCGATACTGTTCAATATCTTTGTCAGCGACATGGACAGTGGGATTAAGTGCACCCTCAGCAAGTTCACTGACGGCATCAAGCTGTGTGGGGCAGTCAACATGCTTGAGAGAAGAGATGCCATCCAGAGGGACCCTGATAGGCTTGAGAGTTGAGCCAATTCAAACCTCATGAAGTTCAACAAAATGAATTGCAAGGTCCTACATCTGGGCCATGGCAATCCCAGGCACACCTACAGGTTGAGTGGGAAAGTAATAGAGACCAGCAATGAAAAGGATTTGGGTGTGACAGTGGATGAGAATCTCACCATGAGCCAACAGTGTGCACTAGCAGCCCAGAAAGCCAATCCTGGGCTGCATCAAAAGGAGTGTGGGCAGCAGGTCATAGGAGGTGATTCTCCCACTCTACTCTGTTCTCGTGAGACCCCACCTAGAATACTGCGTGAAGTTCTGGTGTCCTCAACATAAGAAGGACATGGAACTGTTGGATAAAGTCCAGAGGAGGGCTAAAGTTGATAAGAGGATTGGAGCACCTCCCCTATGAGGACAGGCTGAGGGGGTTTGGGCTGTTCAGCCTGGAGAAGAGAAGGTTACATGGAGACTTCATAGTAGCCTTTCAGTATCTGAAGGGGTCTACAGTGGGGCTAGTTCTGGTGTCCTCAACATAAGAAGGACATGGAACTGTTGGATAAAGTCCAGAGGAGGGCTAAAGTTGATAAGAGGATTGGAGCACCTCCCCTATGAGGACAGGCTGAGGGGGTTTGGGCTGTTCAGCCTGGAGAAGAGAAGGTTACATGGAGACTTCATAGTAGCCTTTCAGTATCTGAAGGGGTCTACAGTGGGGCTGGGACTCGACTCTTTTTTAGGAACTGCAGTGCTGGAACAAGGGGTAATGGATTCAAATTGAAGGAGGGGAAATTTAGGCTAGATATTAGGAAAAGGTTTTTTCCTGTAAGGGTGATGAGACACTGGAACAGGCTGCCCAGGGAGGTAGTGGATGCCCCAACCCTGGCAGTGTTCAAGGCCAGGCTGGATGAGGCCTCAGTTGGGAAGTGGCCCTGCCCATGGCAGGGGGTTGGGATGCAATTATCTGTAAGGTCCATTCCAACCCCTAAAATTCTATCATTCCATGATCTCCAATATCAGATGAACTGCCTTCTAAACAAGTCTCATCATGTGCTTACAGGACTGGGTTTCTAACAAAACAATGCCAGCCTCCTTCACTACTTAAAAAATACAAACACAAAAAATCATTTATAAGAAAAGATTTTAGGACTCTCACTCCTCTTTCTCTACGCCCTTTTCTTTCGATCAGACTGGTAATTAGAGCATTTTCCCAAAACAGTAAGAAAACATCCTGTGTAGCAGGGCTGTCTGGCAAAGCCTTCTTCTGGGTAGCGAAACACTTCAAATTTGGCTATGCCTCCCAGAAGGAAAAAATAAAATAAAATCCAAGTGTAACTGGAGAAGAACTGCAGAGAAAAATAAATTTCCTACCTCAAAATCTGACATTCAGCTAAATGAGAAGTTTTGGGTTCTGAAGTCTATTAGTTAGACTGTTCTGTATTAAATGAAACAGTGTTAGAAAGAAGGAAAAGAAACATCCTCACATTAAAGAATAAGATTGCTAGATCTCACAGACAAGTACCTTGTGCTGTCTGCTCAAGGCTAGAGAGTCATGCTCACACTCTTCCCACAGTCAGCTAATACGGAGTGAGTAGTGTCATTCTACACCACTTTTGTCCACTTTCGGAAATCTTTCAGAAGAGGAAAAATAATAAGGGAACTCCGAAGTGCCATGAAAGAATAAATTTCAGGTAAAATAAACACGATATACTCCAGACATTAAGTGAGGGGTAGCATTTAAGAGCACTCCCTTTTGGTTTACTATCAACTACTGATACAATTTACAGACCCAAGTAAACTGAGTAAAGCAGCTTTCTGTTCAGTATACTATCTAAACTACCTTAAAGCTCTGCTTACTTACACAAGATGACAAGGGGTTTCTCTTGGGTCCTGAATTCTGTTTCAGGGATGAAACACTGACAAAATTAGGTGAGAGTGTCTACAACTGCTTCGAATCCCTATGTAGTTTTGCTTGGTGCTGAACTAGTGCCAAAAAGAATTGCTCCACAACAAAAAACACTACAGCTGTGAACCAGCCTGGATAACACAGTGAGTTAACACAGTTAAAACAGTTTCAAGATATGATCGGGTCTTTCTATTACAAAACATTATTACAGCATGTAGTGGTGTTATAATCCCACTAGCTGCACTCACCTGAAACATAACACATAGGTTTAGTTCAAGTAAATAGTGGACAAGCTAGTTCTTCAGTATTAATAATTAGTATTTTTGGCCCAGACAGAGCCATGTCTAGCACTTGGCATCAATTACTGCTGCATTTGGGGACTTAAACTGGGACTTAAATTACTAGAAGATACTGCTTTTGCTATTGCGAGATTTTAAAAGACCTCAATATTCTCACTCCCAGTCACAAACATTTTTTGAATTTTAATCATAATAGGAACAGTCTCAAACTTCAACAGCTTCTCACGCCACTTACCAAAAAAAATAATTTATTTTAAATGCACACATTCCAAAAGTTAGAAGGTCCTTACCTGCTGATAGTGGTGTGTACTCTGTATCATGTGCATATACATGTTGTACACAAAGTTAGCCATTTGAGGCATGTTCTTAATAACATGTATTTGATGAGATGGTCTTTCTCCATTCTAAGGAAGGAGGAAAAAGTTGACATTCAGCAAACAAAGCAAGACAACAAAGACCAAAAATATGTCAACACTAAAAATTTACCTGACTCATGTGCATAGACAGAACTCAGGAAAAAGCAGACACAACAGTTATATTGATAATTAAGTTTTGTGGAACCATCAATCAATTAAAACCAGCAAGTGTGTATCGTGATAAAAGTTAACTCTAAAGATAGAATTCTTACAATCATATAATCATTGAAGTTGGAAAAGACCTCTAAGATCAACAAGGCCAATCATCAAATAGCACTGCTGTGTTCACCACTAAACCATATCCCCTAAGTGTCACATCTGCACATTTTTTTGAAACTCTTCCAGAGGTGATGATTCCACCATTTCCCTGGGCAGTCTGGTCCAATGCCAAGAGGCAGGGGCACCGGTTTGGCAGAGAAAACAGTTCCAACCTTCTATAGCCCACTCAAAAAAAGTGAGCAAACACATACACCCATTACAGATACCAAAACTTAGTGCAGCTGTTCCTACCTGTCTTGCTGTTGGAAAGCATTCTGTGGGAACGATATGGAGGTGAAGTGGTCGCGCTGTGAGTTGGCTGAAAGCTGGAGTTAGTTCAAAACAGTTCTGAAATAGTGATACCCTTGCAAAGATATAAAGCCCAAGTCTGGCTCTTGACATGGCAACAACTAATCGTCGGACATCCCTTCAGAAAACAAACAAAACCAGTCACGCTCTTTTTCACTGATGACAGAGTTGCAATAAAAATAACTAGAAGTACACAGAAGTCTTAGTTAAAGGAAATATAAAATCGTTGGCTAAAATACTAAAGGCCTAAGATACTTTAGTTTTTTCCCCCCTACATACTGTTCCAATAACTACCAAACCCCAGTACCATTATATAGAAACAATATGTTCATGGTAGCAATAATGATATGATAAACCATCCTTTGCTATTTTCCTACACTTCACAAATTGAGAGTAAACATTGGAACAAATCACAATAGCATTTCTGTATCCCTGAATGAGTAAAGATGAATCTGATAGCTCATCTAACTATTGCTGATTATACAAGTCTTCCTCCATCCCATCCTGAAACAAAAGTGCAAATATTTTAAATGACATGTAACTTATGCAATGATCAAACTCTTTGGATGCAAACCAAAAATCTCACTTACAGAAAAGGATCTATAAGAAAATTTAAGTCTGCATTTGCTCAGCAAGCATTACACTCCTATCATGCAACTAGGGTGAAACCAAGTTCAGCCTATCTGCAGCAATATAAACTAATTATAGTATAAGAGCCATTGCTAAAGTGGTTGTAGGGGGTATCAGACAGTTATAAAAGGAAGTATGTCTGAACTTCACTATATACATAGCATTAAACTTCATTTCAACTACATACTCAAATAATCACTTTTGTATAATATTAACATTTCTGATACAGAGAACATGTACTTCAATGACACTACAAGATGATGTTCTTACATACCTTAGGTGCCCTACAGCTTTGGTACGCACTAGTGAAAGGAGAATATAATCATTTTGTTGACCTTGAAATCTGTCCACAGTTGTTACCTAGAGAATCAAAAAACAAGAAAAAAATCTCCACAGGCTAATCTTTGCCATTTCAACTAAAACCTAACACCAAAATTTTAACATCAACTTTGGCCTGAGATTGCAGTAAACGAGAAAAGAAATTGTTTTAGTTGGCCTCTAACAAAAAAATCCTCAGCATGGGGTTTTTTTTGGGAAATGTTGGGAGGAGCTTTTGTCTAACTGTATACAATTTCTTTTACATTAAAAAAAAAAAAATCAGACAGCTAACAGTGGGGTACTAATACCAAAGGATTGTGGAAAGCTTTATAATACAGAGTTTTAACCTGCAGAATTAACACCAGACTTTTATAACTATGTTCTTTATTTGTTTCATCAGATTAATTATCACACTTTTTATCAAATCATTTGCATTCTGGGTGGATCTTCCTAGAGGTGTAATTTTGGGGATTGATGTTTTTATTGAAGACAAAATAAATGACGAAGAAAAGAGTTATTCTGTCCCATGTAGTCTGTAGTTTCTTCAGTTTCAACAACTTCACTTTGTCTATGTCAAATTACAGCAGAAACAAGCCTGCTGATCTATAAAACTCCACAGAATGTAGGTTCATAAATGTGTAATTAACCAGGGAATACTTGCGTAGGTAGCTGTGAATCTATTAAATTAGTTTGATGTACAATATGACAATTTAAAAACACACAAACCAGAACCACTCCAATGACTGATATATTTTCCAAGTCACCTTGTTTGGCCGTCCAATCAGTGGATTATTTCCACACCGCTGATTAATGACATCACGGATCAGGTGTTTTTGTCCATTGTATGTTGTCAGGATACTTATCTTGTCTGCAGGATAACCAAGTAGGCACATATACATGAAGACTGCCACAACATACTCTGCTTCACCAAGATTCTTAAGTTTAAAAAGAGAGGAAAAAGAAAAGTAGGAATAAAAAAGAAATAAAAACCACAAAATAACTTGTAAAGTTAGAAAGAATAACAACTGTGACATCGTCATGTATTTAGACAAGTATCTCAGTGCTCAAAGAAAGGTCTCTAGATCTGATGTTTTTTTTCTCACTTAATACAAGCAGTTTGGAAAGAATAAACAAATCACAAGTAGGTTTAATTACTTCATTCTGATTTCTCTTCAGAGAAGTGCTGAAAATACCTACATCAGTATCATTGTTAGTCACTGATTAAAAATTCGCAGTATTTACTCAGAGGTTCCAAATAGTCACCTCAAAATGCTGCAGTGACTCACCCTCCAGTAAACTGAAAGAAAGAACTAGTTGAATTAGCACAAATAAACTTCTTTTAAGTACTAATTTGAAGACAGACATCTGGATTATCAAACAGAGTTCTCTCTACTGCAGGCCATACCCATTCAACTTCGAAAGACCAGCTGTTATTTTGTATATTTTAACTTCCTTTCTCTGCCATGACTTTATAAGTCTGTCCCAAAGCACCACTATTCTGGCTATAGGAAAGTTTGTTCTATTTTCAGACTGAAGTTATTCATATCCTGTTTAAATCCATTTTCTGTCAACAAAAATTATTTTTCAGGTTAAAAATGCTGACATTTATTCCTGCTCTATTTATACTGGGAATGTTATCCCCACTTGGCATATGTTTGAATGGACTGGAAATATCACCCTCATTTATTTTTTCTTACTAAGTGGGCTCTGCGTTACTTGGAAAATGCAGTTGCCAGGCATATCAAACACCTGTGGGTGTAAAGCTATTCTACAAATTTTAATCCCCTTTAAGTCTGGAAAGAAATGCCCAAATTCACAAAGAGAAATAATACATGGCAGCAATCTGTTATGAAAAATCATGCAATGCCACCAACATACTCTGCTAATATCTTCCAATGCTCAAGATCAAGGAAAAAAGTAACTGTAGGAAGTACTAGAAGAGTTTGCACATAAAAGCACTGGTGTAACGACAAATGTGTTGTGTCCTCATGTCAGAGTTGTTAACCTTCCTTAGCTAAAGTATGATCCAAAGCAGTGTTTATATTCTCAATTATCAGAATCCTAGTTTAAGGCACTGCTTTCAGCTGCTCCTGTTCCACTTGACAATTTTTTACTACTTGAGCATTACAGTTTATAAAAGAAAATCAAAAGAAATTCTCCAAACAATTCTGTCCTCAATCTAGAAGTGAGATAAAGTGGATTATGATTCACCATTGCTTTCTTCACTAACAGGACAGTGATTTGTATTAAAAAAATATTGAGAGGAAACCCAAGCAAAATCTGATGAAAACCGTTGTTGATAGCTTAATAATTTAGCTGAGAAACTCCAAGACTTTTTGGCAATTTACTTAATCCTCAATGTTTCTCTGCTTCTTATGCATATTTCTTGCAGTACTATTTTATTCTTTTATGAATGGGCTCTTTTGCATAGAGATCAAAGCAATGCAGTGACTCTTCAAACTAAAATACGTGCCACTGAGCAAACTTTGATTCTTCGTGTTCAGAGGAAATGCTACTATTTATTTCACTATGTGCTGGGTTTGCATGGCCCAGTTTTGGCAGTGGGAGGGATACAGGGGTGGCTTCTGTGAGAAGCTGCTAGAAGCTTCCCCATGTTGGGCAGAGCCAACATCAGTGGTGGTAGTTATGCCTCTGTGATAGCATATTTAAGAAGGAAAAAAGTTATTGTGCAGAAGTAATTGCAGCCAGGAGTGAGAGTATGTGAGAGGAACGACTATGCAGACTCCAAGGTCAGTGCAGAGAGAGGGGGATGAGGTACTCCAGGCACCGGAGCTTAGCCTTGCAGACTGTGGTGAAGGCCATGGTGAAACAGCTGTTCCCCTGCAGTCCATGGAAGTTAATGGGTGCAGAGATCCACCTGCTCCAGCCCGAGAAGATCCATGACAGAGCAGAGTTCCTGCTAGGACTTGGGATCCTGTGGGGGACCTGTGCACGAGCAGGCTGACCCTGAGGAGTGACCCACACAGCAGCAGTTCATGGAAAACTACAGCCCATGGGAAGGACTCACACTGGAGAAGTTCACAGAGAGCTGTGTCCCTTGAGAGGGACCCCATACTGGAGCAGAGGAAGGACTCCTCTGCCTGAGAGCAGCAGTATCACAACATGTGATGAACTGACCGTAACCCCCACTCCCCATCTGCCTGCGCTGCTAAGGGAAGGAGGTGGAGATGGGAAGGAGGGAGGAATGGGAGAAGGTGTTTTTAAGGTCTGTTTTGTTTCCTCATTATCCTGATTTGATCTTGTTAACAAAAAAAAATCACTTAATTTCCCCAAGTTGATGTCTGTTTTGCCTGTGATGGTATTTGATGAGTGATTTTTCCTTGTCCTTTTCTCAACTCAGGAACCTTTTGTAATATTTTCTCTCCTGTCCATTTGCAGAGTGGAGTGATAGAGCAGCTTTGGTGGGTGCCTGGCATTCAGGCAGGGTCAACCAGTTACACACTATCATGACACCACAGCTGAATTACAATGGACTTCAATCTGCTTTACACCAAAATTACATTTTATAATGAATTATACACCAAATTTCATCCCTCCCATAACAGTGAGAAAACAGATATCAAAGTCATTCACTGAGCAAATATCACAACATAATAGGTTATAATTTTCTGCATTCCAAACTTATTACAAGGAGGAAAAAATCATGCAGATGCATGACTCAGTTATCTGAGAACACGAAGTAATCAGTTTACTGTATTTTGATCATCTGTCTTCACTGCAGATCAAATAAGTGATAGTGAGATTAAATAAATTATATATGTAATATTTCTTTTACCTGATAGAAATAAGGATTGGGTTCAGACTCTCCTACACCATTGAAGTCTTCTACATTTATAAGCTGGAAGTCATATAAAAACCCAGCATTGGCTGTTCTGAATTCTGGCAGGAGCTGCACATGAGGCAAGTTACCCAAATTCTTGTAACGCCAGTTGTAGAGGTTACATAAACTGTTCAAAAGCACACAGAGACAAAGCACAAAGAATTAGTTATAGCAGGTTCTTGAACTCATTCAAAAGAGTTCAGATGCACATAACCCCTTGCTTTTAAGATTTAGTGCTTCTGTAGGTTTTCAATGAAAAGAATAATTTTGCTGGACAGCCTGTACATATATAAATGAACACACTTCAACAAGCTATCTAGCAATATTATTTTTAAACTGTGTTTCTGTTTGGTTCTTGCTCACAGGAAATGTCAGATTTCACTTCAGTGCAGCACACTCAGTCTTAAGTCTGTTCCACTTGATCAGGCTACAGATTTTGCAACGAATTCTAGTGGAAATCTCCATGGGTAACAAAACTTAAGTAATATTAATGTTTCTTTACAAAACAGAAACAGTAAGGAAAATAGCGTTTTCTGCATTAACCGTTGTTGTAAAGCTTCTTATTGTAAAAAGGAATTTATGTTGTTATTTGTGTATTGCCATGTATTAACATGAGACATGAAGGGAAACAACCAAACTCTACATAATTCTGAATCATCTCTGGTATTTACAGGGTCAGTAAATACAACCAAAATGCCTCATTCACAAATGCACAACAACATCCAGACCAAAGTAGCAGATGGGGAAGCTACCTGTGATCAAAAAAGTCAAAGCATAGGAAGGTACAGAAAAAAGTCCTTGACCAAGAAATTAGTGGCGAAGTGAAGGAATTCTTCTGCTGTCTTATCACTAAGAAAACTCACTGAGATGTTGCAAAGAGTAGATGGCAAAACAAGATTTATCATCATACTCAGATATAATTAGCATTTTTAAATCATACTGAATTGTCGTTCATAAGACTAGAAAATAATATTCACCCTCCCAGCATTTCCTACATGACAAAACAAAGTTCTCCTTCCTATTGTTCAATCCATTTCATGCCTAAAATAAAAATTTAAAATAAACTTAGAATAGTAAGATTTTACAGGGAGTAATTTTCTCCTATTTGTTTTTTTTTCTTCATACTATGATACCACAAATATGCACTTGACACAATATATAAGTTTGGCATTTAAATTATCACAGTGAAATGACAAATACATAGACAAAAAAAGAAAAGCTATTTTACTACAGAGATGCAGTACTTCCTTTAATATAGAAAAGAGGCTTTATAGTCTTGCATGGACAATCTGGATGTCTCCAATCAAAGATGCAGTTCTGCTGAGACACTACAAGAAAAGCACCCTTTTACAGACTCTCAGGGAAATATATATTCAATGCTAACTAAATCAAATCTTTATTTAACTTTGAATATATTAAATATGTTAGATTAGAAAAGGAAGCTTCTGAAAAGAAGTCTCAGCTGTAAAAAAACCCAAACACTTAAGACTATTGAATTTTTAAATATAATTTTAATCAAAGTACTCAAACAGCAGAGTACTACTATATTAAAATAAAAAATGAAATCTGATTTAATTTCAGCAAAGCAAAATCTGCCTTCCTAGTCTAAGCTGAAACAAATGGAACAAACCAACTAAACGACAGTCCTGTCTTAACAATAAAAAACAAAGTTTCCACAATTATATGTGCACTTTGCCAATTTTTAACCTGGCATTTTCGTACAAGCTAGACATGTGATTTTCTGTTACCTTGCTCTTGCTCTTCCTTGTGCATCTAAATCAACAGTTGGCACTCCAACACGAACAAACCGTGTGAAAAGAGACTGCTCCATGTTGGAGTATTTTTGAAAAGCCATGTTCTTAATGACTGGTGGCAACTGATGATGGTCACCAATCATAATCCACCGCTTCAAACGACTGAATCCATCCTGGGGGTTCTAGAAATAATCAAGGCAGTCAGTTAAAATACACTAATAGTCAAATTGGCTGCCTTTGTCTAAGTCCTAAATTTCAACATTTGTTTTTCAGCTACACTAAACTGCAGTCATTTTAAAGTCTATTAGCTTCTTCCTGATCAGAGCACAGGACTGTAAACAAAGTATTTTTTCTTACAAACCAACATGTACCTTTATCTACTAAAATCAGTAGAGAAATATCAGGCTAAAGATCATATTACACTGCTTTAAAGGCCAAAAGTAAGACAATGTCAGAGGATAAAAGGAAGTACCACAATCATAGATGCTACAGCAGTAAAAAATCCTAAATGCTACATAGTAATATTACCCCAGAACTGTCCTTTAAACTTTAATTTTTGGATTCTGAGGTAGTGAATATGAAGCATCTGAATAATGACTGAAGCATCCAAAACAGTTTTAGTGCTCAGATGCCTGAAGCACAAACTGAACTTGCCTTTCAAGTGTCTCTGTAGTTCATGTGCTTCACCAGTTTACCTCTGTAATTCTCACATGGCCTTTTCCATCATGTCTAAGTAATCCTCGCCCTGGCTCTTGGACTAAATGCTCTTCAGTATATTTGGTATATATTTTTCTAGTTCTGTATCATCCTTAGTGTACCTATGTTACATGCTGAGAGACCTCATGAAAGAGCATTTTAACACACGGACAAAAAAAGGACAAGATTGTGTGGGTAACATTATCCAGGAATTAGAATCCTGAAGACTTCTACCTGCCAGACCCTCATTTTTTACACATTCCTGTGATATTGCCCTTTTCTCACAGGAGCATTATTCAAGACAAAACCTGAAGTTCCTTTTCTTGCCACTTATAGTGGAAGAGCTCTGAAGCTGCCTCTGATGAGACAGCAAGGAAAAAAACTGAACTCTGGACTGTCCAACTCATTGAGCCTGAGAATGCCTTAGTAAGAAAGTAAGAGAATAGAAATTACTTTTATTGGCATGAAAAAAAATATTTTTTCCCCCCATCCAAAGCTTACCAAAGCATTCTATAGTCATTCTGCTCTTATCAGCAGTTTTAACCTTGGACAAAGAGCTCACCAAAGAATGCCGTTTTAAAAAAACTTCTCACTCTGAATTGCAAGTGAAGAAATCAAGTACTGCTACTCTGTAAGCTTAGATCTTAAGGCTTTCTTAAAAAAACCCCAACAAACACTCAATTTTCAAGGACTATTTGGATGGCTCATGTAAATAAAGTCACTGATTATCCCCACTTGCTCAAGAACACAGACTTGTATTTATTATTTTTTGAAACATGTTTTATGTTTCAACTCTAACCTGCAACAGGAGAGGTATAAAGGTTTCTATCTCCAGAATCTGAGCAGACTCTTCCATTAAGATGTTGTCATACTGAGGAAAAAAAAAAGATGTCCATAAACACAGTAATACAAATTAATGTAGTTATTCAGCCTACCAAAACAAACTATCTGTTACTCATTCAGCTTTTGATGGGTGGGACAGTTACAGCAGGACTTTACCTTATAGGCAAAATAACAGTATTACCAAGTGGGCAACATCCTACTACATTAATGGCAGATCTACCTGTACCAATCAGGTCTTACATCTAGAAGGAATCCACGACTGCTTCTTGTATGCCACAGCCATCCAAAAGAGAAAAGCTTTCTGCAGTGAAGCAAACTAATTTGGTATCTTCGCACTGAAGCTGAAGAGCAGCCACTTCGTGATCCAATCCAGTACATTACTGGTGCAAAACAATACTGACAGAATTACTGGTGGCTGGCTTTTTCAGTAAAAAGTCTGCGCTAAATTAAGAGCTATGGTTACCACTGCAGAATGAAAACAACACTGCATCATATTCTTTTTCCTCAAACTGTTCATTTTTTAGATAAACAAAGTTATCATTGCTTTTTTTCCCAATTCTGCCTTTATTTTATTAATCATATTATTGCAGTTCATAATCTAATAAGGCAAAACTAAGGTTTTTATATAGACAGGTACTATTAACCATTTTTTGCATAGACAGTAACTTAAAAGTGATTTCATCTTTTATTTAGAGAAGTTCTATTTTTTTTCAGTAAAACTACGAAGTGAAACATAGTGGTAAAAAATGCAACTCAAAATAATCTAGCTGCCTAGATTTAGGGCAGATAAAAAGATTTATACAGGGTGGGGTGGGAGAGAGAAGCAACACCAAAATCAGTAGTATAGTAACACTTGTATAATCATTACTTTGAAACCCAGTTCAACCAGGTCACGTCGTTTCAGAGCAGCATGAGTACAAGTCATGGCAATGATTTTGGCTTCTTTCACCAGTAGGTATTTGGATCTATCCAGGCCACTGCGGAGAAGTTCAAATGCTCTGAATTCCTATGGAGGACAAAAGAAAAATCTTGAAAGTCAAAATACAAAAAAATATCACCTACAGAATGTACCCACTCAATCTATCTGGCCAGCTTCTTAATATAATTACACAAGGAAGTTATAAAGGCATCTACCATTAACAATCCATCTGAATAACTGAATGTGGTTTCCAGGTTTACCGTATTTCAAAAACAGTCTTTTAAAAACCTATCAAAGAATTCTGCCAACCTGTGTGCATATATAAATTTGAAGACAATTATTCAATTAATTCTGAGGAACCCGCTCAGAATCCCCCAAAATTTTGTTTTACTATATCTTCTTGTTTTCTACTGTACTGCATCATAACATCATAGCAAATTCAGTATTAGAAAGGCTGATACAGTTAATATGACAAAATGACACACACATCACATTTACCCTAACTTTTAAAAGCCTCTCAAGCAATTCTGGCAAAACCAGAAGATAATCTGTTTAAGTTACTTCTAGGTTATCTGATTAAAGGCAATTCACTGTAAATACAAAGGCCCTGTGATGATCAGGGGAGCAGTGTATAGGCACACCAACCCTGGTAACCTAATTAGTGAAGACAGAACATGCAGAATGGCTGCTTTGCAAGACCAAACTGAAAGAGATTAGACCCTTGTCCCTATCTTGAAACATACCTATATTTCTCAAAGGGAGAAATTCTCACCTTGCAGACTAATGAAGCTGCCTAGAGGTATATACTTCTTCCAGGATGTAGGGCAAATGAGAATTTTGGAACAATGAAAAGTTTTTCACTTTACAGGTCCAGTTACTTTTAACAGTTACATGTCTTACCTCAAGCTGAGTGAATATTTTCTTAATATGTCTAAAACATCCTTCAGCAATTTCCATATCTTCTTCATAGGATTTGCCTTTGAAAACTGGTTGAGGAGCATTTGCAAAATACTGGTGAAAAGGAAAGAAACTGGAGACATCTGTAACATCTGGCAATTTTCCACCTTTAACTTTCACTTTGCTGATATACTCCTCCCAACGAGACATTACCTATGGCAAAGAAAAGTGTCATACTGACATGTTTTTATATCATAAAGTTTTTGGCAATGTGTAGTCTTGAACACACAGTATTAAAAAAATTATCACAAAAGTAAGGTATGTCTAAATTAGCATTTAACCTTGTGTCAGGATGACATTTTTGAAGTTGTGGTGGGTTGAGCTTGGCTGGCTGTCAGACTCCCACCCAACATCTCTCCCTTTCCCTCCTCAACAGGATAAGGGGAGAAAATAAGATGGAAAAGATTATGGGTTGAGATAAAGACAGGGAGATTGTTTAGCAAGTAGCATCACAGGCAAAACAGACTCAGGGAAAGTTGGGGAAAATTAATTTCATTTTTCTGTGATTTAAAGAAGAATAAGATGGAAAGCAACAAAGACAAAACCAAAACCCCCTTTATTCTCCCCACTTCCTCTTTCTTCCAGAGCTCAATTTAGCTTCTTCATTCAGAATTCTTCTACCTACTCCCCACCCTGAGCAGCACAGGAAGAATGACTCTGTCATTCAAATTCATAACATCACATCTCTGTCATCTCTTCCTCCTCACACTTCCCCCCTTCTCCAGCATGAGATTTTGACAGACTGTGGCTTCCCTTCAGTGCATATCCACCTGATACTTGCTCTGGCACAGTCCTCCATGGTCTGCAGATAAGACAATCTGCTTACCACAGTCCTCTCCATGAGCTGTGTGGGAACCTTTGCTCTCATGTCTGGATCACCTCCTGCCCCTTCTTTTCCTTCTGGCCTGGGTGTGTGGGGTTGTTTTCCACACTCCCCTCTCTGCCCTCAGCTGCTGCAGAGTGTTTTTGACCACTTCTCAAAGAGGTTTTCACAGGGGCACCACCAATGTTGCTGAAGGTGTCAGCTTTGGCCAGCAGTGGATCTGCTGGAGCTGGTTGTGTGCAACACAAGGCAGTCCCTGGCCTCTTCCAGAGGTCATCTCTGCACCCACCTGCTACCAAAACCTTCCCACATAAACCCAATACAGAACTAAATTTCTTCATTATCTCCACCTACAGTACTGTGGTTTAAATACCAAGTAGGATTCATCTGGGAGGAAACTGAACCAGAAGATGAGCTTTAGCAGTGCTCCTAGCACTTTTCAACACCTAATGTCCATTTAATGTTAAGGCCCACACTAAAGCTAGCCCAGAGTAACTGCTAAAAAAAAAAAAAAATATATATATATACAGTGTATTCATTTAATCCTAAGAATCACTTTACAAGTGTCCTTATACCACACTAATTGCTAATGTAGACCGAAAAATACATGGAGGGGAAATGAAGGTTACACAATATACAAAAAAATCATTTTGTACACTACACATTTGATTTCGCACTAGCATTTAATGCCATAAAAGCCTCCTATACAGACAGGATCATCAGATTTTCCTATCTGAAGAAGCTTCAGGTTTGCATCTTTGCCAGCAGTCATGAAGGGCAGCAATGCTAGCCTTTAAATTTGTGAGTCATCAGGCAGGATTTAAAACAATGGCAATACAAGTAAGTCATGTTGCAATTATAAAACTTCAGCTGTTATTGTATTGTGAACCACCAAGGAAAATGCATTTTGTTTTTACACTTAATTCTGAAATTCACTGCCATTTTTGCGAAGTGTTTCATAACATATTTAGGTCATACAGTCTCTGTAAAAGTATTTCAGTCCTTACTTGGTATAAGAAAAAGTGGCCAGCTGTTTCACAAGTGTAAGAAACATCTCCTGGGACTCCAAGACTCTCTTGTAATCGCCCAACTTCTCGTAGAAGTTCAAGTCGTCGAGCTAGCACATAATTAACTCTTCCATATCTACAAAATGGATTAAATATAACATAAATTTTACTTAAATGTATTGAATTCAAAATTGTTTTATCTAAGTATCACAATGAGAGATCATTAAAAAACCCAACACCCCTAAAAACCCACCACAACTACTACCCCAAGCAAGTTATACAAGTTTATGGACCATCATAAACCTATACCCAAAGTTTCAGATGAAAAGGCTTACTTCCTTTGGCAATATACAAAATATCATGCAGTAATTTTTAACACACCGTAACAGACAGTTTTGCATTCACACATAGGAGATTATATACTCTTAGATGCCTGCTGAATAGCTTTTATAACTTTTATTATTAGTTTGTAACCTATTCCTTCCATTCTTCCTCCTCTTACACAATTCAAGACAAATTTTTTCCTTTATGAATCAAATTCCTTAGTCCATGAAATGCTCCCCTCCCAGAAGCATTAAAAGAACAAAAATCAATGAATCACATTTTCTGAAAAAGAAAACATTTAAAAGTGTTATAAATGGGTGGATTTAAAGAAGTGAGGGGAACTTTTAAAAGTTTAAAAGTTTAAAAGTTTAAAACTTTCTTTTAAAAATGTATACATAGTTAAAAGCTTAAATGTGAATAAAAGCTAACTTTCAAGTTCTTATTAAACTTATATCCATACAATACACTTTCTTCACAGAAAAAAAGCAGCACTACCCCGGTAATCCCATTGGGTTCTATTGTCTTATTTAGAAGAATAGTTAGAAGACGGAGATTTGAATTTACTATGACACAACTGAATACGATATTGTTGACAACTACAAAAAAACCAAGATCCTCAGGAACTAGGACAATTAAGATCCTTGAAATACTAAATAGTTTTTTCTTCTTCAACAAAACTAATTCATTATAATTACAAGTGACTGCAACCAGTTGTGAGATTTCCCCACACACACTCTTCCCCCGACCTCTTATTTCTCACAATTCAAGTCATATGCCCTCTTTTATGTATTTGTACATTGCTACAAAAATTTTCTGTAGCTGTGATTCCCTCTGTGCTTCAGTGACAGTACCAGTTTAATCAGCTCCTCTCCACCTTATGTTCTTATACCCCCTGCCCAGCTTTGCTGTGCCTGCAGAGGGAGCAAAAAAGGAACACTAAGCTTGCAAGCAGGAGAAATTCCTTAAGCAGTATTGTGCCCTCTAAAGCAACCTGTCACAGAAAAAACATTAACTCAGTAGCAACCTAAACACAAATAAACAGCATATAAGAAATAAAGTTCTCATGGCAGTGCAGCCCACCTTCAAATATATTCCACAAACTTTACCCCTCCCTCCCAAACTGCCAGAACCCATAGTGCTTGCTATAATGTCCTGTGCATCTGGAGTTACCTTGAAAAAGTATGAAAACAGACAATGTAGAGTGTCTTAAAGAAAACTCCTTTTAAGGATGAGCACTACTGTTCAAGGAATATACTAAACTGTGCATATTACTAGATGAATATCTGCTACAGCATCATTTCACTAAGACTTTGGCTATCAAGTTCCTGGAATAATTTGACTATGTCAAAGCATTCAAATTAAAAGAAAAAATGTCACAAGGTATTTACTTTGCCAAATACTCAACTATGTGTATGTGGGTAGCTTCTAGTGACAATCTGTAATTTTTACTACAGCTTTGGAAGTCCAAGTATTGCTATGATAATCCAGTACTGGACAGTTCAGATATTTCCAGTGCATGACCATTACATCCCTCCTTACATTTATGAATGTGTGTAATCCTACTGACGTCAATTGGACTAACATACAAATATTCAGAAGAACAGGTTCTTAAGTCTTTGTACTGGTACAGAGTTGATAGCTTTTCTTATGCATGTGTTCTTCAAAATGTGTTATCAATGAAATGAGCAACTTTGAGGTTAAGCAATATCTGAAGAATTAAAAGCAGAAAGTTTAATTTAACATTTATGTTTATTAACATAACATTCATCATGACAGCAGAAGTGATATTTGTACCAAAAGAAAAAAAATTACTGCAAAAATCTACCTCTATTACTCTATAATTCCATAAAAGCCATATGGGCCCAAAAATATAATGAACTACTTCTATTCAAGCAGCTGTTTGTGAACAAGGAACTGCCTGATTCTGCCTGTGTATTCTCAAGGGTACATAGTTTCTGTACTGAATAAGAACCAAAATTACTAAACCCTGTACTGAAAACTACTGCACCCTGTGTTACTGGTATTCTATAGCATGAGAAGTGTAGAACTTGTCAACCACAGTTCCTTGCTTATTTCCATGGGAGGTAGAGTGAATTCAACACATGGATCTTGCTATAATGTTTATGCAAGTGAATTTAATGTTAGCACCTCCTTACTCACCTGCTGAAATCTTTCTCTGTCTCTAATTCCTCTTCCCCATGACCCAGACGCAGCAGGTGGCGCTCATCAATGTCTAGAGCCATGATCTTTTCAAACAGCTGGTTCAAGGCCTAAAGATTGACAAGAACAGGAGAAAGGGTAGTTTTCAGAAGTTCAGAGGCTCTTGCTGGGGAAAACTGGGGAATTACTGCTAAGTAAGCTAGGAAATTATGCCTACCTTGGTATAAATGGAAGCCAAAGCAAACAAAGTTAATACTGAAACTCTTAATCTTAACAGGGAAATTAGCCTACCAATGCTCTTGCATTTATGTAACAATTTTATACATACTTAATTTTATGTAACAATTGAATTTGATTTTACAGTTTTAAAATTTGATTCTATCACATGGTTAACTTAGTTGATGAAGCTATCAGTTTACAAAACTGTTTCAACAGGCACACTTTGCAAACATTCCTTTTGTTAGATGACTTTAAACAATTTAACTTCTACTGTACATTGAAGAGTATGATCTGGTACTGACTGGCATCTGCGTGACTTTATTCCATTTGGATAAAGAAGTTTTGCTTAACTAAACTACTAGGTGTGCTACATCATCTGCCGTAAACTCTTCAATTCTCTAACTGCTTAATACCAACTGTCTCATTCAGTGTATTTCAGAGAAAGTTTGTAAGCACTAGATCCTCTAGTTATAAAACTAAGAATAAACATAAGCAAGCCCCACTTCCAGCTGGAAGTCATATAAACATGTTAAAGAGCAGTGTAAAGGCATAGGGAACAAACCCTGCTGAGATACAGTTTATTTCCTAAGGCACAATTTCAAGTGCATGTCCTCAGAGAAGTCTTGTCTGGTAACAAGAGACTCCTACCTGCCTTAAATTATTGCCTTATTTTTCTCCTCTCTGGACATGCTCTCAACCCTTTCTGCCAACTTCACTGTCACTCTCCTGCAACCCATTGCAGAACTGGCCTTTAGTATTGCAGGTCGTAACTCCTCACCAAAATGAAGCCCCCTCCACTCCTCAACAGTGTAAGTGCCTGATCTTGCTTTGATGAAAAAAGATAAAATGTTTTCTAAGTGGTATGTTACGTTAAAATAACTCATAACTTAGACAGGACAGGATAATTAGGGAGACCAGGAAACAGATGACCCTGGTTTTCAAATAAATAATTCCAAAACAGACACAGATTTAGAGTAAGACTCTAACACTTTTAACACTATTATTTTTATTTTATAGATGCTTAAGAAATAGCAGTTTAGACTCCATCTCCTACGAATGGGATGCAAACACTCAGCTGAATGGGCTTTCCCTTAGAAGCATGAAGCACAGAGCAAGCAGCATCTGAGAAAGCTAATTAGAAAAAAATCTGTTATGCATGCAGTGAATGTAAAACTCTAAGAACTAACCAGAGACTTTTTCAAAATGCTTTCTAATTTCTACCTCCAACTAGTTAAATATATTGAAAACTTCTGATACATAGCTCAGAACTACAAACTTGAAATTCAAAAATTTAATTTCACATTATTAAACTGGCAAAACTGCACACAAGCCAACTCAAGTTTTCGTTGTTAAGAGACAACTGCAATCCCAAACCTACTGATCTCAACACCTGATGTTCTTCTAGATTGCAATTACAGGAAAATTTCACACATGATTGACACTTTACCTGATTAGAGTGGGTAACTATAAGAGTTCGTTGTTCTGGGAAATTATGATAAAGATTGGATATTATCTGGACTGCTACATCAGTTTTTCCAGTACCAGGTGGACCCACTACCTAAAATCAAATGCACACAAAAAAAATCAACCAAACATCAATACACAGTTTATCAGAATACTGCACAATAAAGAAATAAAGCCAGATGGGAAAAAAGAACAATCTCACATGACATTGACATCATAGATTGCTTCCTGGCTTTTGTGACTTCAAGACCAAATATAATGTCTCATAAAGGACTCATTCAGATTAGTTAGCCAGATTCCTGCCTAAAAGGAATACAGTAATCCAGCATATGAAGCACTAATTTGTTCTGCAAGTCATAAAAACAGACCTCCTCAGAGAAAAAAGTAGTTTAGCCTCAGAAGAGGCTAAATATGGAGGAAATGGTGAAGGAGCATCAAGGCACACAATTGAAAAAGAATAAGGTGAGGCAGACAAAGAACAGAAAAAAATAAGCCATTCCTTTTATTTACTTAAAAATCTACAACTGATGATACAGAAGTAATAACAGTTAAGGTTTTCATAGGCTCAATTATAACAACATTCCAAAACTGACACCTGACATTTTAAACGTATCCAAGTATTAAAAACACCTCAAAGCAATTTGTTCAGCAGTAACAAAGAAGTTTTCACATGTATCTACACATAGAACTACAAATTGCTATGAAATCACGCTTGCTTTATTTTTAAAAATCTCATTGATCCCTGGATTCAAAGCAAGTAGCATTGCACTTCTCTAAATCATTAAGAAATGCATGAGATAATCACAGCAAATAAAACATAGGTCTGTATTACATAACTGTTTTCTCAGCCTACATTCTCTCCCTGCAAAAAGGGGGATGATGTAATAAAAAATCAACTATTAAAAATTTAAAAATAATAAGAAATATATCCTCAAAACCTAGAAGCTGACCTTGCAATTGTTTTCCCTTCTAATCTAAATGTTTGTCATTAAAAAAATCAACAAATACGGTTTTTGTAGAAAAGTTCAAATTATATAACAACCATCTTCTCAAATATTTATGAAAGCTGATGGAGTAGCAGGCACAAGAAGTTACTTTTGTTCTTTATATCCCTTCAAAAGTGAGGTGGGTGATAAGTTTATAATGCATTTTACACATGAAGGTCATTAATAGTACAACAAATATGAAATGATACTAATAAACAATACAAGTGCTATTTTAAAAAATGTCATTTTTGTTATTTTCACAACAAATCTGCAGCTTTGGTTTGGTTTGTAGCTACTTTGTTCTACAAGTCAGTAGGATATAAAGGATTGCATATTTCATTTCACAAGACAGAAGAAAACAGCTCCCTGAGGACAGTTAAATTACTTTCATTTCCTTTAATGGAGTTGGATCAAACTAAAAATGATGCAAGTGATTTAAAACAGCCAAAAATGACAGACATAGCAAAAGCTGTAGCAACAAGCAATCCAACCACTGAAAAAGTAAATTCAGTAGCTGTGGAAAATCTTCAGCCACTAAAACACAGGATACAGTTACATGGAGATCAAATGTGTTTCTGTATGATTTTGTGAAGATGGGAGGATGTACAACATTTGTATGTTACTGTTTCACATTTTTAAACTGTTAATAGAAATTAGCTCAGTAAGGCTATGGAAAGGGGTATTAGGTATATTCAGGGAAACCCCAGTAATGCCAGAATCAAATAAGTAAGAGTATAGAATCCTGAAAAATATTCTTACCATAGTTAGTCCAGGCTGCATTCCCGCACGTATAGCTTCAATCTGAGTATGGGTAAATTGAATAGTATTGCTGCAACAAAGCAAAACAAGATCAGATAATTCATATATTTTATCAACAGTTTTGATAAAAGCAATTGTTTTAATAAGTTTCACTTAAATTAATTGGCTACATCTCTCCAGAACTACACACTTGCAAACTTTTACATAAACTAAATCAATATTACAACTATCTCCCACACGACAACAAAATCATCCCATCTAAAAGACTGTTTATTATTTGCAGAGAATGCTGTAAAATTATTTAGACATGATTTTCCTAATATTCAAAGTCCTGAGACAAAAAATAATAGAAGACAGGATTTCTCCAGTTCTTCAAGGGAATTTTTTCATAGAGAGGGGATAATAAAATAGTTTGATTTAAATATAAAACAAACAGGTTTCATTTCTCTCAATGCATGTGCTACCATTTTTAAGGAAGTTCTCATCCATATATTACCGTTTCGGTTGATTATATGGATACGGTCCCCTGTTTGGAATGACATGAGGCTCTACAATCAGTGTTTTACCATCTTCAGAGTTTTCTTCATTTCCATCCCCTTTTCTTTTCGTTCCTTTACCTCCCTTTATTGGAAAAGTTATCCTGTAACACATAATTTAAGGCTACATATCAACATGTTCACTATGACACAGATTGTCCTAGAAGTTTATACAAAATGGTATTTTATCACCATGATGACAAAAACCTCCACACAACAGTGAAACAAGTGCTGCAAATGACAAAGTATTAATGAGGAAAAAGAAAAGGAATAACAAATAAATTGATGAAGCAGATTTGACAAAATGTATGTCAAAAGCACTCTTTTCATGGCTTGAAAAGCCAAGAACAGTGCTGAGAGTTGAAGGCAAAGAGCTCATAAATGAAAATGTAAGGGACAGGAGCCAAGTTATCATAGAACATAAGATAGTCAATGTTCTAAACTGTTCCAACACATGTAGCCTTTCATCCTCTCATTTTGTCTTTGTTATAGTCTTCTCTATCGTAGCAAGTTTCTCTAATTCAGAAACAGATCACAGGTGAAAAATCCCAATGCAGGTTTCCATAACAATAATAATCCCTTAGTCTCTTTACAGGTAAAATGCAGCACTAGAAGTGTAATAGCCCTTCATAAAGAGAAATATGTACTTTTTAATCTGAGAAATGAAAATGAACACTAGCTCATGAAGGAAAATGGCTTGTGAAATCTTTATTGATACCTTCAGACATTTTTATATCATCATATAGTGTTAGTGCCTATTCCACACAAATTCTCCATGCAGTTTCCAAAAAAACCATGGAAGAAAACCTGCTGTTTTTCAAGATTCAGCTTAGCTGTGATAAAAGCTGATTGGTGTGGGGGAAATCCATCTTTTCCCTCCCCAAATCTATTCCTTCAAAATGAAACATATTTCAATTCTCATTAACTTATATGTGAACAAAAAAAGATACAGCTTCTTCAGGTGAAGAAACTGTTCTCCAATGTTATGCACTGTGAAACTCAGTTGCCAAAGTTCAAGTTGGTGCACCAGGAAGGACAGAACTGTTAAATCTAAAACTGCTGGACAACCTGGACAACAGCACCACTTGCAACAAAACATGTAAATCTCACTGAGCTGCCACAAAAGTAGGCATCTTATTTCAGAAACCATTCCTAAAATAAAAGGGGCGTTATGGGATTCCAGATTTAATCCCTTATTTTGATTGAATAGCATTTCCAAAAGCTCAGATTTTAACTGATGTTGAAATTGCTGTTCCTAGCTTGCTTTAATGAGACATGTAAGGAAACTATGTAAATAAAAATCTTTAGGCTGACCTTGAAGAGGCTAGATACCATAATGCAGAAATTAATACTGTGGTTCTTGATTTTATATCATACTTTTGCTTCACCCATATATTCAACAGGCTGATCTACAAGTAATGCTATTATTTAAATCTATTTAAATCTTAACATATCCACATCTTTTCTTAAAAGAAAGAGCCCTTTGACCCCTGAACCTAACTCCATCTGACAACACATTTCAGCAATACCACCAGAGCAGGAGTGCTTGAAATACTGAGATCACCTGAAGGGGGGTACATGCAGATCTGGATTGTCAATAGTGACTTTTACGTTGTATCCAGGAAAGCTAGCTCTTAAGTGATCAATAGACAGGAAAGTGTCATTAAAATCCAGAGTTGCAATCTGATTTGGCATTTTTGAATAGTGTGCACTGCTTGGGTCACCATATCCAAGAATGATGTCATGAAGCCAGTCAGGAACCACACAATCTGTGTTCATCAAATTCCTAATAGTCTCCAGAAGAGCCTGCAAGTTAGAAAACACAGGAAAAAAATATGATTGGAAATACTGATGTTTTACCAAGCAAAAAATCATACTGAAGATCAATCAATTCTGTTCTAAGATGGCAGCATGGAACTCTAATTTGACAGGTGTTTGCTTAGATTAAGACAATACACAGACAGTGTATATATGCAACAAAACGGCTGTATAGAACCATATCATTCTTAAACTATACTGTTAGTAAAGAGCTAGCAAAGATGACCATAATCATCAGTAAAGTCTTCATTCCAGGACACTCATAAGGAGTGCAAAAATGCATAGAAGATCCTCATGCATCTTAAGGTTTATCTTACACCCCTATAAATTGCATCCCTGTACCTAACTTAAGCTTTCCTTCAAATGTTTGCTCTTCACCCTCAAATTAATTTATCTGTTAATCTGCGATTGTGTCAGTATTTTCTCTCCTTTCCTCCTCCTGTGAAAACACCAATGCTCTAGACTCTGGACATGTACAGAGGGTGTACATTTTAACTAAAACCAAGTATGTCTCTAACAGCTAATGTGCTGCTTCCACAATACAAAACCTTTACTTCAGCTTTTAAAAAATAACTTCTATGTACATGTGCTGGTTTGGGCTGAAGCAGAGTTAACTTTCTTCACAGTGGCTAGTATGGGGCTGTGTTTAGGATTTGGGCAGGACGCAGAGTTGATAATGTAGAGATGTTTTTGTTGTTGCTGAGCAGAGCTTACACACAGCCAAGGCCTCTTCTGCTTCCCACACTGCCACACTGGCAAGGAAGTTGGGGGTGCATGGGAGATCAGGAGGAGACACAGCTGGGACAGGTGACCCAAACTGACCAAAGGGATATTCCATACTATATGACATCATGCTCAGTATATAAAGTGGGAGGAAAAAGAAGGAAAGAGGGACACCTGGAGTGATGGTATTTGTCTTCCAAGGAACCGTGATGCATGATGGGGCCCTGTTCTCCTGGGGATGGCTGAATACCTCCTGCCCATGGGAAGTCATGAATTACTTCCTTGTTTTTTGCTTGTGTGTGTGGCTTTTGCTTTCCCTATTAAACTGTCTTTATCTCAACCCATGAGTTTCTCTAGCTTTTACCCTTCTGATCCTCTCCCCCATCCTCCTGGTGGGGGAGTGAGCAAGTGGCTGCGTGGTGTTTGGTGGTTGGCTGGGGTTAAACCAAGACAGTATGTAAAAATAGTAAGATTAGTTCTTGTAAGAGCTCACACTGCTGACCAATTGTAATGACATAGTGGTGTCACCTCCAGCAAACACATTGCATTTGCACTTTCTCTGCTGTCTCATCTGCTTAATTTACTAAGACTGCACAAAAGTTCTCTTGTCTTCTCTTCTACACACTCAGCTTTTAAAATTCAAGCCGCCTTTTATCTGCTCAATACACTGTCCACACTGATCACAGCGTTCTCTTGGTTTTTTTCATCCAGCTGAGGTTAGAAAGGTTTGCAAAGGGCATGGAATGCATGCACCTAAACAGGGGGCAATGTGATAAATGTGGAAATACCTTAGTTTGTCTATGAATGTAAAAAGAATGTATGAGACATTAGTAAAAACCAGCACAGGATGGTTTGCATTATTTGCCTGTAAATTAGCTGCAAGAACACAGTACAAATTTGAAAGCTACACACATCTAACAGCAATTCTGAGCAAACTCAGGCATTCACTGGAGCACTTTTCCTCTCACTAGATGAAAGTGCATACTCATGCGAATGAAAAAAACATGCCTATAGTGCTTGTACACCAACAGGCTTTGGCAGAGAGCACTGGTACTTAAAATGTAAAATGAACCTGACACAGACACAAAACATAAACAACTGTTTCTGGTGAGTTTTTTTTAAATGTATTTATAAAGGACTCTCTATGAGGTACTTTCCATATACCAATCCACGACTGGATGGCAATAGAATGGTCTATGCATGCTGAAAGCTACTGCTTCATACTGGAGGCATCTTTCTGGACAAAGAAAAAGAAAAAAGTCCAAGTCTTCCTGCCTCACTCCTTCCATCTACACAGAACCTGCTATGGAATCTTTTAAAAAAAAAAATCACTTCAATTATGCAATGCATGATTTCAAGGCACCAAAAGAAAGGCAATTTTTCATTCATGTTGCATTTTCATAATGGAAAACTCAAGCAACATTAAAGATTCAGAGTTCTAAAGAGCAAAGAAACTGAGTAAGAAATATTTTTAGGTATACAAAATTATGCGCCCTCCCAGTGAAAAAGGTCAGCAGTATCTTGTGCTGCATTAGGAAGTTGTCCAGCAGGTCAAGGAAGGTGGCTCAGCACTGTTGAAGCTGAATAATAGAATGGTTTTCGCTGGAAGGGACCTTTAACGTCCAACCTCACTGCAATGAGCAGGGACATCCTCAACTCACTCAGGTTGCTCAGAGCCCTGTCCAACCTAACTTCGAAAATTTCCAGGGATGGGGCATCTGCCACCCCTCTGGGCAAGCTGTTCCAGTGCTTCACCACCTTCATCATGAAATATTTCTTTCTTAGATCTAGTCTGCATCTATGATCTTTTAGTTTAAAAACATTAACCCTTGTCCTATTGCTATTAGGAAGTCTGTCCTCATCTTTCTTACAAGTCCCCTAATTGAAAGGGTACAGTAAGATTTCCCTGGAGCCTTCTCTTCTCCAGGCTAAACAACCCCAATTCTCTCAGGCTTTCCTCACAGGGGAGAGATGCTCCATCCCTCTGATCATCTTCATGTCCCTCCTCTGGACTCAGTCCAACAGGTCCATGTCATTTTTATGTTGGGGGCCTCCAAGCTGGATGCAGTACTTCAGGAGAGGTCCAGAACGGACTAGATGGGCAGAATCACCTCCCTCAACCTGCTGGCCAGGGTGCTTTTGATGTAGCCCAAGATGCAGTTTGCTTTCTGGGCTGTGAGTGCACACGGTTGGCTCATGTCCAGTTTTACATCCACCAGTACCTCTCCAAGTGCTTCTCTGCAGGGCTGTCTTCAATCTGACACACTCTAACACCCAACAAGAAATTCATTCAGTGATGTTCCCAAAAGCTAGCAGGTTCCTCTGATTTTCACCTTTTGACTAACTACTCCTTTTTCTATAGTTCATTATGTATCAAGTAACAAAAACATTCCATGTACTCCCTTAACCCAAAAGGACAAGTTAGTAGTCTTCCTGTTAAAGGACTGAAATGATAAAGTAATGTTACATTATATACTCAAGTGAAGTAGCAGTGTTCTGATTTTCAGTTAGTTCAACAGCTACCTGGAGGGGAAGGTTATCACCAACTGACATGCTTGAGCTTCCTGAAGGGATGCAATGTCACCTAATAAGCCTAACTACACACATCTAAAATAAACATATCTCAGTACAGCTGGCATATTCAGACAAACTCTTATCTAAGAGTCAAAGAACAAGCACCTTACCTTGAAATTGTTTTCTTTTGGTTTTCTTCTCATTATTATATTAAATGTCTCATAAACATCTTCTGCTCCATTTTGGATTGTATTTGTCATATCTTGTTGATACTGGTTGGGGTCCAGAAATACTCTGTATGTTCTGCAATCACCTTTAAGTCTTGGTTTGGGTTCAGGTCCTGCCCGTAATGAAACAGCTGGATTAGAATTTAACTAGTGCTAAAAGCAGATTATCATTCATATAACTGATCCATAATTGTTCCTGAAATGAAATTTAGACAAATTCATATGATGAAACTAATTTCTGCATAGCACTAGAAACATTTTCATCCCACTTCTAATAAGAGTTTTTGAATAGAAGCTATTTTATTGCTAAACTCAAAACATACTAGATTTATTTAACTAATGCAACTACATCATATTTTACCAGAGGAAATTAGTTATCCTTTCTAAGGCTGCTTATGCAATTGGCTTGCTTTTTTCAAGTAGGTAATGAATACAGCGAGAATTTCTTATGAGAAAAGGAAGTTAACAATTAAGCTGTTAAAAATAAAAATTAGAGAAAAAGATAAATCTTTGGAACAAGTTTTGGCATATCATACCTTCTTCAATAACACGCCCTTTCTCATCCAACATGCCCTGAATTTCACAGCCTCTGACATACACCAGGCCAGTTTGCTCAACAAAAGGTTGCCGCCGGTCAAACTTGGTGCCATAAGGTTGCATGGGACGAACCGTAATCAAAAAGCAGACGTCATGTTTACGCAGACCTGATTCCCAAAAGGAACATTCAATGACTGGATTGAATTTTGAATAAAGCATTTTCCTTATCCACTCCTTAGTATAGATAATAGAACACACTAAAATTTCTTTTAAATAAAACCCTCTTTAGAGAATAATGCGTTCTGTTTCAAAATACGCCTTAAACTTAGAGAATACAGAACCACAGGATATTGTCATAAAATACCAGATACAAAAAGTAAAAATTGACTACATTTTTTCAAAAGAACATACATATTTATTTCAAGATTATTCTTATCCCAATAATCTTACTTCAGTTTCACAACCTAAATATTTTTAATCTTATCTCAAAGCAGTGTATCATTAATCTCTTATTCTCACTGCCTTCCTTTGGACAAACCTTCAATTCATTTTTTTATTTTACAATAATATAAGTGCAGTGCCTAGAACTGAGCACAAAATCCTAAACAAAGTGACTTTAGTTATCTGTTTAATAGAGTAAAAGGTTACTTAAACAATTTACTTGTTCTCCATGCTACATTCCAGTTTATAAATCCCAATATGACTTGAGATTTTTTCCTTTATCCCTCAGCAGTAACAAGCTATTGTGAGGTCACATTCACTTTTGAGCAATGACGACCTCAAACTCGTTTTGTTCAGCAGAAGTACTGCCTGGTAAGTTATTCCCCCAACATGCATTTGTGCAGTGACTTGTTTTGCTTAATAATCATCCCCATTGAACTACAGCCTGCTTTTAAAATGTCATTTCTCCAGTTCACTAATGTAATTCAGAAAATGAAACCTTTTCTCCAGTATACCTCCAGATTCGCAAAGATCTCACTTTCAAAATTCAGAAAACAGGCTGTAGTTTTCATGAGACAAATAACTTCTCATTACGTACCAGATATTATCCAATGGAAAGCTGTTTCATCAAGCCTCCACTATGTCAGGCATTGATTCATTAATTCTTCACCTCAGTTTTCATTAAGTTAAAGCATTACTGCTTTTGAAATCACAGAGGCTGTTCTAGTATTTCAGAAGCTAGGGACACCACAAGATAGCTACCTTCAGTATACTGAGGCTTGTTGCCATCCTCTCAGATTTTCTACTTTAACAGAAATCTACATTCCCAAACTTCTACCTGCTAATTTATCACACACTGCAGCTTTAGCATTTCTGCTACGTGACCTGTAAGCACACTATGCAGCTCCAGCACAGTTATCAGGTTTCTCTAACAAAAGAGAAGGGAGTGACATTTACTGATAATACAAGCACAAGTACATGCTTCTATGCCACATGGTCAACTAAAGTTCAAATCCCCAAGCAAAAGAAGTGTCGCCCATGGACATTTTTAAGAAAGAGTATTTGGTACAGTCAGCACTTCACCACATTCAAGCACACTAAAATGCACTGGTTTTAACTAAAATCTGTCCTCTCCACTTGTACATGAGACAGGTATCACATGCCCCATGCTTTTCAATATAGCATTATTAGCATACGTATTAATTAAAAATGTTAAGTTAACCTTCCACATTCCCTGTAAAGGACAGAATTTTACAATTAGGAACTGAAAGACATCAGTCTGAAATAGTAAACATTCTGTTCCTGATGGACATGTAAGTACTTCATAATTTCAACCTTCACTTTAGGAAAATATAAACTTCTTAGACTTGGAATTTGAGTAACTGAGTTCTTAATAGTGTATTAAGATTTGCAAATCTGTATCTTGGATAAAAGCACTTTTTCTTACAAGTAAGATTACATCAAAATGTATTTTGATGAGCACCTATTTTGAGCTCTTTATTTCAAAGAGAATAAGTACCTTCCCATTCATCTTTGATATTATCTCGGACATTCAAATTAATAGTCACATCAGCTCGTACTCGCATGGGCCAGTTTTCACCAATATTGGGCTTTGCCACCTCCACCACTGTGAAAGAGACAATGGGTTGTGCCATCCTGGCCCATCCACCGAAGACCACACCTCCATATTCCGATAACCTAAGAAATAAACCCCAAAGTTTTGTTAGTCATTATCAGGTAACAGATTCAGTTCTTTTTTTGAACTGTGAAACAATTTACTTCAAAGTGAGTTCTAAGACAAATGTAGAATTCTTAATTTCACATGCTACTGAGTTAGAGTCACATAATCCTGCATTTTAGAACTGAAGCACAACATGAACTGACTTAATATTTCATGAAACAAAGGCAACTTATGCTAGCATCATATAAAAAAAAAAAAAGCTACCAAAAAAACCCCAAACCAACCCACAGAGACAGAGGAAAAAGGAAAGATAACAAAATGGAATTACTGCTTATAAAAGATATCACACCTTGAAATCTAATGAGGATTAAAATGTGGCAGATGGCAAATTCAAGAATTCTCTATAACTCCTCTCACAAACCAGGAGTTGATGGTAAGGTTCTACATTTTTCAATGTCAGCTAAAGCTCAGTACTCATGGAAAACTAACTCGTCCATCTTAACACAACAAATCCAACATACTGCCATAACACACCTACATGCATATCCAGGCACCCTTAAAATATCATCACTGGAGAAGGCAACACCTTATGGAAGCTGTAAGTGTAAAACACAGTATCTACATAATAATTTTAAACAGCTGTCACTATGTATTTAGTATACAAACAATATCAGTTATTCATTCCTGAATGCATTTTGATTAGAACTGACTGACTGGTTTGCATCAGTTAATAAATATTACCATGGTTTCATCCTACTGACACTGTCTTCAATGTCCTGTCTGATCTCATAGGTAGACTCTAAGCGGAAAAGGTTGAAGTTCCTCAGCAGGTAGTCATGAAGAGTCAGAAACTGTAGATTCAATTTGGGAAGTGCAAGACAACCTAGAGGTTTAAGGGTGAGAGGGAAGAGGTATTTGATGGATAAACAAAGAGAAGATGAATTAATACACTCTGTTTCTATGAACTCATACATATGTAATTCTGTAACTGCCACAGCTGCTATCCTGAGAGATTATAAGATCTATTCCTTTTATAAATAGACACCTCTAAAATCCATGTATTTTTGGGGATCTCTTTAAACAAACCTGCACAAGATTGAAGGAATTTTCATCCTTCTAGCAGTAATAAGGTGAACTATTTAAAGATTAAATCCATCCCTGTATTCAGACTACAACAAAACTGATTTTATGAAAATCAAGTGCAGGGCAAAGTAATGGTACTTTGGGAATGCAACAATTAAGCTAGCATTAAATAATGATGAAAAAGGCTCATTAACTAATAAAATCCATGTATTATCCAACAATTCCCTAATTCCCAAGCTTTATGTTTATTAGAAGCCATGAAAACCATTAATGTAGAAAAAATGTTTTAAGTCAAGAAATCAAATTTAATAAAAAGTTTCTGTTAGTGGTCTGGCTTTTTAATGAGAATGAAAAACCTGGGAAAATTACATCTAACTCCACAAGGAGTATTAGAACTGCTAGACAGGGCCTAAAGCTTGTATTGTTTTAGGGTAGTCTTAGATACAAATTTCCCATAATAAAAATTCTTCTACATGACTCATTTAATATTACTGGACTAATGTTGCAGTTTGACATCTATGTTTGACCTCTGAAAACATTATGCCTTTGCAACTTGCAATATTATTGTTCAAACCTATCACTGGTATATGTGCTACATATTGGCTTTCACATGCACCAAGATGCAATGGTGGTGAAAAAAAGGCAGAAGAACACAGTAATTTCCATTCTGGATATTCTGATGTGATAAAATACTTTAATACATTTCCCAACATCAAGTAACAAATCCTGTCCTGTAAAGACAGTTATATGCACAAAGGGCAGGGCCTGAAGCAACACATCTTTACGACTGCATAGTAGTTATCAGACAGATATTCTTCTTCCCTCATTTTCTAAAAGAAAATAGAACCACTACTCCTATCCTTCTTGGGTTAAATTATTGCTTAAGTTTTAGACCAAAGCAATTTAGCTGCTTTTAAGAACACAAAATTCCTTTCAAGACCACAAACCCAAAACTGTCTTGTTTGAAATGAGGGCTGGAGAATATATGGAGATTAAAAAGAGAAAGTGCAAACTAAACTAAGAGCAGCAAAACAGAAAAATACTTGAAACAGTCTGACAGCAACAGAAATATTTCATGACAGCACCATCAATACAATAGTTGCAAAAGAGTTCACCACAGGAGGAAATGTTTCTACTAGCAACCACTGTTACCTGCCAAAATTACACTTCATCATTAATAAATTCCAATGCTTTATGAGAAAAACCACAAAACAGCACTTAAACCAGGTGTGATGACCTGCTTTCTCCTCCTGCCTCCTCTCCTGCCCCTACTGTAACACATACATCATGATTCATGTATTTGGCTAATAAAATATAAATGCATAGCCCACAAACTGCAGAGTCAGCCTTCCAACTCAGCCTGAATGCCAGTACAGCTACTCTGACTCATGTTTAAGAACATGAATGTTCCAGAGCATTAGAACAACCTATGTGTTGTTCACTCGAATAAAAAACAAAATGTTTTTAAAATCTTGGTTTATACATTAGTTTCCCAGAAATTACAGCAATCTCTCTGGTTTAGGGATTTTGTTTAGTTTGGGGTTTTTTTGGAAAGAGGTGCTGGGTTTTGTTGCAGGTTAAAGGTTAAACATCATCAGACCTATACTTCAGAAGAATCTGAATCTGCTTTTAATTACCTGCATCACACTAAATGTAAGTACATTATCTCTTCTTGGGCAGATCTCTAGATGACATTCATATCGTATCTGCTTGGAAAAAGATCCTTTGCTGCCTATCACCCTGCCTATCTAAAGGGGTCATCTCTCTCTCCTCGTAAGTACTTGTTTCACAGAGAATTTATCCAAAAAGACTAACTATGCTAAGCAGCTGAACTTAATGCTTATACCTACACAAAAATAACCCCTCTGAATCAAAACTACATGGAAAGAGTATGGAATATTCACTGCCAAAACCTGAAACATACTTTACACTAGTCTCTGAAGATATACATTGCTATCTGAAATTTCCACATTCCAAGTTAAATTTTTTCATCCCTAATGAAATTTCTCATGATGCACATTAATTACAACACCAGTTTTTGAAAGTAGATAGACAAAAATACATGTGCTGCTTATTCTTTGTTTGCAATACCTATAGTTTTCTTCCTTGATCATAAGCACATCAAGTATGAACATTAGGTTCTGAATTTACAGTACATATGCTACCTGTCAGTGACTACATTTACACTTCTACCTTGAAATAAGACTAAGATAACTAACTACTGTTAATTTCCTCCCATAACCATCCCTTTATTCCCCTTTCTAGCAATTTGATCTGAGTTCCTGATTCACAACTGCAAAAATCCCTGAGTTTACTCCAAGATACTGGAAGATGCCAAAGTACTGCATATAAGTTTCTTACACAGAATAAACATAAGACATCAGAACTTTCTTTTATTGCAGCATTTACTGTTCTGCTCATTTGCTGATAATCATACCTTCTCCAGAATAATATTCAGTTGGTACAATATTTTCATCCCAAATAATCTTCTCTGTGGGATAAAGAGGCATCTGGTTGAGTTGCTGAATTTGAGATATTCGTCGCTCATGACGGGAAACCTTAGAAAACATGCATTTCAAACTTCTCTAAGTCAATGAGGAACAATAGAGCTATTTTTGAAACTTACATATTAATCCATAAGACTGCTGATGGCCACTTGCCATTTTTTCTCTTTTAATATTTTTGGGTTTGTTTTGGATTTTTTTTAAATCAAATATAATTAAATACACACAGTGACACCAGAAGATGAACACACACACAGCCCAACTATTGGTCATAATACTAAGCAATCATTAGGCTACTCAGCAGACAAAAAATGGCACAAGAGAACTGAAAATATTCAGTCAAGGCTTAGCAGAGAAATCAGCTTCAAATAAAACTTATTTTGCTTTCCATTAAACATACGGGCAATAGCTAACTAACAGTTCTCATTCAGCAACAGCTAGTCTCTATTCCCTCTTTGAGACAAGAAAATCCATCCAATACTAAAAAATGTCACCTGAACAAGTATTGCTCCATGACATCCATAAGCATATCACTACCATTTAAACCTCAGAAAAACACATGAACAGTTTAAGAAATCAACAACCACGAAATAAGCTTATGAATGAGATTTTAAAAAACAGCTATGCCACTCTAACACTGATATCAGATTAGAAGCATACAGTAACACTGATATACTCTGAATATCCAAAACTACATCAGTATCAAATGTGGTATCAAATCAAATTCAAACAGTATTTCAATGGGTTTGAGAACCAAATAGGTACTGAATATCTATATCTGCATGAGCAGATATTTTTGTTTTTAAATGGGACAAAAAGGTTATTTCATAAACAGCTAAAGCTTTTCCAGAAGAACTCAAAACTGTTGCTAAAATTCTCAGTATTCACCTTTACAAATTACACCAAACACCCATATCTTAGTTTCTCCTGGAAACTATATTTATGAATAGACATTTTCAAATACTTATACAGTTTTAAACTCCATCTTAGCGTGCCATTTACTGCTGTAACACTGCTGTGGTTCCCAAATGGCTTGGCAAAATGCTCTAAATGACTGCTTTACCGCAGTGCAGATGCTTGATTTAGCAAATGTCTTGAGTTTTTAAAAGAAAAAAACCCAAGCAGCATTAACTATGTTTTTACCAGCAACTCCAGCAGAAAGTCCTTTTCGTGACTCGTGTCTTCCCCTTCGGCCAGGGGCGGCAGGAGGCAGAGGTATGACGCCACCTGGTGGAGAACATTTGAGCTGCACAGCAGAAGGAGAAAGAGAAGCCTCTGTGACTTACACCGAAACCACTTAGCGTGTTCCCTCTTAGCAGCTGCTTTTTACTTAAAAAACCTTCCAACTATCTAATTGGTCAGACACCAACAATTACGGATAAGTATTTCACGTGAAGTTTCAGTGTAAGGTGTAAGCCAAACTTCTCACCCACAGCAAACATGGCAAGTTGTGAATATTTTTATTGTTTCAAGATGTGTACCTGAAAACAGAACCTAACAATAAAGCACACATTGCCTTTGTCAAAATACGTACTGCTATCCTTTTATTCACAGCATTTACAATACAGTACAGTTAGTACAGTGGCATACTTTTATGATTTCTGCTCTAGTTCTTGTACAGAATAAAGTTTAAATTAATAAATAAGTTAGAGGTTAACTACTGGAAGTTAATTACTGCTACAACTATTTTATGCTATTTTCCAGAAAATTAGTACTTTTGCACTTGCATTAGAAAAAAGAAAAATAAAGTTATTTTTCACTAGTAGTTGACACAAACTCTGTTTCCTTATTTCAGCAGATGTAAAGGCACTGTGACAAGTCAAAAGGACCTGAGAAGTCACGAGAATGCACATGAAGTAAGAAAAAAAGGGTAGAAATTTGTTAAATTAAATCACTGACAATAAAGAATTTCAATTTCAGTTTGATAACTTACCTAAGGGGTCCAAATAACTTCACCAGTGCATCACGAGTGTCAACTGCAGCTACATTTGAAAGTGCAAAGTCATACAACTCTGGGAAATGTGCAAATGCTGCTCTCTACAATAGATCCACACATAAAAATTGGATGTAAGCACATTAATGAAACAATTTAATAATAAATATTTACACAAAAGCATAGCTGCTTCTGATTCGTAACACATACCACCCCATAGATACTCCCAGGACAGAAAGAAAAACCGAATGAAATCTCCATTTTCCTTAGCACAATCTAGCTGTTACTCCTGGACTTCTGACACAGTATTTTTTTCTTATACAACCTTCTATCAGCATTTGTTCTGTCATTAAAATAAAATGTAAGCTGGAGAAAACATATAGCTTTGCAGGCAACTAAGAAAAACAAGGAACAAGTTTAATTTTACTATGCTTCCTTGAATTGTTTTGTTAAAACTGATGGGAAAAACTCTGAAAAATATTAATTACTACAAGCAATGTGAAATTACTTTGCCTCTTACATACAAGGGACCACTGCTGCCACATATTCGTGCACTGATGTCAAAGAAATGCTGCCACCTACTGCATCATCCTAAATTCCTACAGAACTACCTCTCTCCTTCATGGGATCAGTTCATGCCTATTCCAGATGCAAATTAGACTAGAACAACAAAAACAAATCCTTCCCCTCCCATAAGCACTTCATCATCTGCCTACCTGTAGAGAAGTAATTCTGTCATAGTGAATTGTTGTCATCTCATTCTCTGTCAAAGCATTTCCAGTCTGATCATTGATTTCAAAGCCAGTGTAGAATTTAAGCATATCTAAAAGCTGAGACATCATCAATATAAATTAGTGGATTAACAATAAGAGACACCCTGCTACAAACAAACCCACAATTTAACAGGACAAATGAACAAACAAGAGCTCCTCAAAATTCTAAAAGAAATGGACTAAGGAATGGTATCCAAATTTTATACTTGGCCGATGTACAAAATCATTTTGGCTAGATACCTCATCTGCAATATAGTCCACAATCAATATGGTCTCTCTCATATACAAGACTTGACCTGAAACTAACCACAAAAATGTAATCTAGCCAGAGGTTCATCAAGCCACTGAGCCCAACTTATGGCTTCCTGCTACCAAAAGGGAGAGGTCTTGCTCCCTCCTGCTCCCTCTGATGACAGCTCTGAAATTCATCTGACCTTTCAATAAGATTATTTAACTTGGAAGAAGATTACTCAGATGTGCTGCTGGCTTTGTGTTCCATCAATACTGACCCTCAGAGAAAATGAATAAATGCCAGAGATGGGGGACAGCAAGCAGCAGGAAAAGCAGCTGAGATGCTGGAAAGGGGACAGATCTTCAAATCCTGTCATAAAAACCCAATATACTAGATATAACTGAGAAAACTGAAGGACAGTAGTGAAAAGCAGGTGCACTGCAGAACAGTCTGAGGTCAAAATGAAGCACAGGAGAATGCACTGAAGACAACTTCTGTTACATGTGTGGTTAAGCATGGCAGAAGCTGCACTGCTTTCTAGGTTGTACTTGCCCCTGGTAAAGCCATGTTGGTTATTATCGATCACCTCTTTGCTTTTCATGTGCCTAAGCAGAGCTTCCAGGAGAAACTGTGGCATTCATAAACATCACAGAATTAAGAAGTTCTTTTGAACAACTCTGTGTCTCACCTGGCAGAAGAGATGACCCTCCTTCTCTCTTTTAGCAAGACTAGACAGGTAGCAGTGAACAACAAG